>NC_057808.1:294135650-294289825 GCF_018294505.1 Triticum aestivum | reverse complement strand
ATGAATTGCTATGAGCTGCTCCTGCTGTTGCTATATGATGAATTGCTATGAGCTGCTCCTGCTGCTGCTATATGATGAATTGCTATGAGCTGCTCCTCCTGCTGCTATATGATGAATTGCTATGAGCTGCTGCTGGTATATGATGAATTGCACACTGCTGCTGCTGCTGCTGCTGTATGATGAGTTGCCATGAGCTGCTGCTGCTGCTATATGATGCTTTCAGGTGGTGCTGCTATATGATAATAACCAGCCACTTGGACCATCGAATTTCAATAAATAATTATTCTTCATTTAAATGTGGGTCATGCGTTTTTTGTTTAAATTAGGCAATGGGATCTCTATCGAAAACATTGACCAAAGTAGATTGTGCCAAGTAGATGGTATCTTTGTATTTGCATTTTGAGCAAATAGTGATGGTCTGTTTTCCTATCATATTAATTACTGCACTGGATTCAATTTGTGATGTTTGCAAGTCAAATTAATTTTCATATGGGCAGCAAAATGAAAAAATATAATGCAATCTAGACTTTTCACTTATCATACCAAAGATAAGCTGAAAACGCAATGAAAAGAACTGGTTGGCTTATTACATGGAGCTTATATTCACAGGTGCTTATTTTCTTAGGATAACTCGTAGTAACTGTCCCTAAGAAACTTGGCCAATAGAACTGACATACAAATAACATGTCACGATGATTGCAATGGAGGAGTGGCGTACCATAGCACACTGTATAGGCTCACCGCTGGCTCTCCTTTTTTTTGCTATGTTCCATGAAATTGCCACATACATCTTGTACTTTTTCATTGTGTAACCCAATCTGCAAGTTGGCACGGCTAATTTCAGACATCTCTACATGATAATACATTGCATATCCCTTGCGCATATTTAAACCACCAATTAATGATTGTGTGCATAGCATAAACTAGCAATGACTCTGTGTGCTGGACTAGCAGGCACTCTAAGGGAGCCTAATGTAGTGTACTGGAATTCCTACATGCCACCTACGATTTTGTGTAATGTACTGCCTCTGTTCCTAAATATATGTCTATTTAGAGATTCTAGTATGGACCACATACAGATGTATGTAGATGCATTTTCGAGTGTAGATTCACTCATTTTGCTCCGCATGTAGCCTATATTGGAATATCTAGAAAGACTTTTATTTAGGAACGGAGGTACGAGGTAGTATCATGTATGACATCTACATATCAAATTTAGCAACCAGTAGTAGAAATCATTGTCTGCACAAAGGGATTACTAGTCAAAAATCCTAGCAAAGCACGCTGGCAGGCACAGAACAATACAAGAGAGAAAGACACGCTTACAAGATCATAGCAATGCCTCGGTCCAGGATCTTGGTTGGCCAAGCTGTTAGATCTAGAAGAAACATTGTCCTTGTAGTTTTTGCCAGCTGCATAACAGGTAAAAGCGACCTATTAGTATATTTGAAGTACATCGGGCAGGTGATGCTGAACGGGTTTAAAGGTGACAAGTACCTAGGCCGTGGCGGGTGCTTGGCATCTTGCCAGACGGTGGGAATCAGGTTAGAAACGTCAAGGGTGATGACGCTGCGCTGTCTGTCAGGGTCCGGTAAGGAGATCTATAACCGTCGAGTAGGGTGTTTGTGGAGCGGCTCCGGTAGGGTGGACTACGGTGTGGGCGAAGCGGATCTGTGGCCGTGGACGAGGGCGTAGGTGAAGCTGCTCCGGTGGTTGGGTTAAGGATGGTGTCGACGATGCGGATCTGCGTCCGTGGACGGGGCGTCAGAAGCTGCTCCGGTAGGTTGGATGAGGGTGCGAGGAAGCGGATCTGAGGCCGTGGACTTGTGAGTTGGCAAAGCGGCCCCGGTAGGGTTGAAAATGGTATAGGCGAAGCTACTCCAGTGGGGTTGACGATGTTGTCGGCGAAGCGGCTCCGGTAGGGTTGAGGAAGGTGTCGGCGAAGAGGATTAGAGGCTGTCGACGGGGGCGTCGGTGGGGCGGCCCGGTGGGGAGTATGAATGAGCCGCTGCAGATGCGCTGCGGTTGATGAGAGTACCGGCGAAGCATCCGGCACCGTGGACAAGGCCGACACTGAATGGGCTGTGGTACAGTGGTGGATGAGCAGTCTACTTTTTTCTAGGGGAGGTGGGAGGGGTAGATGCGGCCGCAGAAGCAGATCCGGCAAGGTGGACGCCGCTGGCAGTGAATGGGCTCTGGTACGCCGGTGGATGAGCAGTCTAGGGTTTCGAGAGGGGAGGGGAGAAAGGCCGATGAAGTACGGACGGCGTGATGGGAGATGCTCTGGTGCTGTGGAGTTAGTCGTTTTTGCGGGAGGGGGAGAGGAAATGGGGGTGCCGTGTAGTGGGGGAACCGGAAGTTACCAAAGCAGCCCCGACCTATTATGTAAACGAGGGTGGTATTGTAACTGGTGGTCTCTGTGCACCAAGGACAAAAGGGGAATTTCGCATGCTAAAGACTAAGGTGGCGGAAATTTTAGAAGGAGGCGGGAGATTTTGCAGCCCGCGGGATCGTTCATATCCAGTTTCAACTAATTTTGGACCGTGCTAGCCGGAAGGTCATGCGAGACTGTGTACACGGGGCACGCGTCAGTAGTTAATAACTGGTGTGTCCACCCCAGAAAAAAGTAAATAACGCGGGATGATGCGCCGATAACTTGGACGTTCACATGGGCGCGGCCAATCGTACGGGTGTAGTGGCGCGTTCACAAAAAAGGGATCAAACGCTCAGCCTATGTATTTCTCGTGTAAATAGATAATTTAGTGCAATTGGTTATTTACTTTAAACATAATGCATTAACGTGTTAGTGTAGAGGCGCACAAAAAGAAGTCCGCTACTTAAAAGTGTTACCTCATATGATTACATAGCCTCCATTTCATAAATTGCGTACCCGTTGAATTCATATATGAATATTACATATATTACTTCATAATAGAACCTTAAATCATCCAAGACTAATGGTTTTGAATGCAAGAGTAACAATGGTGCATGTACATGATAGCTACATTGGTTGTTTGAAGAAACATCACTGTAACTTTGGCATGCACAACTGAAAAGGTTTATTTAAATAGAAAAAAATGTGATATGTGAGTGTCCAATCTTTATAGCGTTGAATCGATATTGTACCTTTGGCCACGATATGAAGTAGATATTGATTTATGTTCAAGCGATGCACGTCCACGATCACTAGATAGTCTTACGTGAATGAATTGTGCAATCTCTCTCACACGCATACATACTCATTTCTCTGTGGTCATCGGAATCACACACACGCACTTCATGTATTTCTCTCCCTCCGTCAAGGTTAGAATTCGTCTTTCTACCCCGTCCTACAAGTCTCTCACACAGAAACACACACGCTCTCTCTGTCGAACACGCCTACCCCTTCAATTCCGCCCACCCACAGCCACTAATGTCTCAAAGTATAATAATGTCTCTCACACATATGCCTAAGGTTAACTCGAGTTCCGGAACCATATGAATACATACAATGGGATTCCAACAAAGCACCTTTTGTTTTGAGATTTTGCTCTCTCTATGGGTATCTTTTTGCAAAATTGCCACAGTTTCCTTCCTATCCGTCGGGTATAAATCGGATGGCCTATATTGCAGGATGGCAGGAACACCATCATCACCAACTCTGTTTTTATAAGAGTAGGGATATGTAAGTGTCACTGCCCCACTACCCCCCCGACACACACACCCACACCCACACAACCACACACACACACTTCCCAACACCGAAGGAGTAGGGTGACACCTCGATCTTGATACTAATCTATCGACTGGCTTCTCTCTCAAACACACACACACACGCACACACACTACCCGACACCGAAGGAGTAGGGCGGCACCTCGATCTTGATAGTAATCTATCTACTCCTCTTTCAAACACACACACACACACACACATACACACACTCGCTAGTTGTGCCTCTGTGCCTACTGCGCACACTCTCGATACGTCTTTCTCTCCCTCCCCTCCCCCACCCACCCCAACAATGACAGCAGAAGGGTGACAACTCAATCTTATCGTAATCTGTCAATTGGTTTCTCTCTCGAACATCGTGTCTCTGTTCCTCGCTCAGTAGCCCCTTCGATATGTAGACTTCTCGCGCGCGCACAGCTGTAGTGACGATGACGCTGAACCCAGTGTGCCTCGCTTTTACCGGACTAATGTGATAGTTTTCACCCTGTTTTCTGTTAATTAACAAGGCAACCTTTTCTTTGTTACTACTAGTGAATCCGAAATCATTCGGGGCAGACATAAAATATATCACTTCAACCCAATTATCGCAATAACTATTTTAAAAGAAACTAGCTAGATGCCCATGCGTTGCACGGAAAATCAAGATGCATTTGTATGAGTAGTTTATCTTGTGAGAGAAAAGGATGAACGAGGGAAGGCCGTATTTGCGAACGTGGAGAGGGGTGTGGATAAATTTTTGCAAAATTGCCATAGTTTTCTTCCTATCCGTTAGATATAAATCCGACGGCCTATATTGCAGGATGGCACGCACACCATCATCACCAACTCTGTTTTCTACTCCCTCCGTTCCTAAATATTTGTCTTTTTAGATATTTCAACAAGTGACTACATATGGAGCAAAATGAGTGAATCTACACTCTAAAATATGTCTACATACACATCCGTATGTGGTAGTCCATTTGAAATCTGAAAAAGACAAATATTTAGGAACGGATGTAGTATAAGACTAGACATGGAGATATATTAGCAGCATGGTCTACAACAAAAATGTGCTGGACTGGTTAGCGCCGGACGCTCGCCACGCGATGACATGAGTTCGAATTCTGTCTTTAACTTTAGATTTTTATATTATATATTACTTATTTAATATATACTTCTTTCGCTACTGTACTGACAGTGGAACCCACAAAGTACTTAGAATACAAGATTAAGGATGGACTTGTTTCTTTTTAACTTTCTGTACGAAGCTGTAGCCACCCTGCAAGTCACGTGTACACTGTACATGCAATTAACTTTTTATAGAGGGACAATCATACACGCAATTAACTCAAATGGATTGGACGTCACTCTATTATTTCCAGCATAAGAGCATCTCCAACGGTAGCCGGCAAATTTCCTCCCGTTTCCTTCCGCAGAGGACGACATCAAACGCCAGCGGCATACATTTTCACAACTCTAACCAACCAGATGAAATTCGTGCAAACACAGACTGATTTCATATAAGCATGAAGGATTTCGTATAAAAAAGCCGGATCTTCATATAAACATGATGGATTTCATTACATTTACATGAACTAAGCGGTGCCAATCCGGCTATCTTGGTATAATTAATACTCCCTCCGTCCGGAAATACTTGTCCTAGAAATGGATGTATCTAGACTTATTTTAGTTATAGATACATACAATTTATCCATTCTTAGAACAAAAATTTCCCGCTAGCTGGAGAGGGAGTACATAATCTAAATGGCTGCCCGCGGATCCCTTTGTCTTCTTCATGTCCGGCAGACACTTTGCGGGGTCGACGAAGGTCCTCGGAAGAGACGAAGAAGCAAAGAAACCACCTAAATGCGCAGTCGTCGCCTCGGCGGTGGCCTTCATGGGACCCAAGTGGCGGCGGCCTCGCGTGTTCTACTTCTCCTCGATGATGGCGGCGGACACGGAGAAGCTGGCCACCGACACGTCGTTGTCCACGCACCCGGCTTCTGTCTCTACCTGCATGGCGCTGCCGCAGGCACGGGAGGCGCGTCCACAGACAGGGGAGGCGCGGTACGACGCGGCAGCGACGATGCCCGTACCGGTGTGCTCGCCGCCGTGCCGGCGTGGAGCAACTCGCCACTCCTCATCGAGCTGAACTGGAGCGGCGAGTTGCTGTACCACGCGCCTGCTTGGGGCGGCAACTGGCTCCGTCGGGCCAAGCGAGGTTGGTGAAGCACCGAGCGGCCTCGCCCGTATCCGGAGGGCTCGGCGGGCCACCCAGCCGGGTAATATGCCAGAGAATGGCTCCTCGGAAGCCATCGGAAGAGTGGAGAAATTGGTGAAGGCGGAGATGGGGGAGCGGCGGAGGGGTGCGATTCTTGCTCGCTGTCTGTCTGGCCTTGTGTAAATAGAGGGCGGACGGTAGGAGCTTGGCTGGCGTCTGGCCTCGTTTAAACTGAGGGCGGACGGGAGGAGCTCGGCCGGTGTTGCGTTTAATTCCGGCCCACTCATGAATGGACGTGTGGCCGGAGTAGGTTTCTCGGTTTGCATGCGGGTTTAATGGAGGGGTTTGATGGAGGCGAGGAGGCATGTTCAGCCGGGCGTGCAGTGGGCGGCGCAGTACTACTATTCGATTTGACAGCGGGTGGCTCAGTTCCCGATACGGCTTTAATGCAGACGAGCGAGGGAGTAGCGGTTCCCGAAATGTTGAACGGCCAATGCATCCTCCTTCAATTAATGCATGAGGGAAGCAATGGGAGGAGGACCAGGAAAAGAGGCTGCACGATGTGAATGCAACGCAGTTTGCCCTCATATAAAGGCGCCCCTCCATTCCAATGCATCTCCACATCGTAAGCACCTAAGCATTTTCCTAAGCACCTACACTAAGCGCAAAAGAGCTCACTCCAGACCCATGACGGTGATGCGTGCGAGCGGCCAGCGGCTGTGCCAGATGGTTCACGACGTCGGCCTGCGGCATGGCGCCGAGGATCGTCTCCAGATGGTGTTGGAGACCGGCTGGTGGATGGCCGCCGTCGACGCCAACTACGACTCTCAGTTGGACCTGATGATCGTTGCCACCACCAACAAGTTCACCATCCTCAAGAAGCTCACGGACGACATCGCCGTACTCCTCCAGCCCGCGCGCCCGGGCTCCTCATTGCCTGCCACTCTAATTGGCCTCCATGGTCGGAACCTCTTTCAAGCACTGGTGGCCCTGCGACTGCCCGCCGACGCCACGAAGAATGTCCACCTGGAGGTCACGCTCGCCGCGAGGTGCCTCGCCCTGCAAGAATTCGTCGACCTACACATCCACGTGTACGAGCAAATCGTGTACATAGGTATCTACAAGGCCAGTGAGGACGCTACGACGTTGGCCTTCCTAAACCGGCTGGAAGCCTTGGATGCCTTTGCTGAGAAGCACCTCGACCTCGCCACAAAAGCCGCCGCTCCTTAGCCGCCGGCCGGTGGCCCGAAGCACTAAGTTGAGGAGGAGGAGGTCATACGTTGATGGATGCATCTTTCTTCTTGCCTTCTGTAACCACCACTGCGATCACATCATCATCGTGGCCTTAATTCTTATTGTGGTGTTGCATTCTCATTCCAGTCAATACCGACATGTGTGATCCCTTTGCTTAATTATATGCATCACTGTAACTAGTACTCCATCCGTCAATTTATAAGTTGTGCTTACCTTTTCCATCAACTTCGTGCAACGCGCGGGCATCTTGCTAGAAACACTAGAACATGTCGGACCGCGTGTGACCAAACCGACGATGCGCCAACCTAGCTACTACGTACCCTGCTTATCTGGCGGAAATAGCCCCGCCCTAGCGTTTCCAATCATTATTTCTATCTATCGATCGTGCCAAGGAGCAGGACCAAAATGTTACAATTTATACATGTTTCTCTACTCCTACTACTATACAAGACTCAGTTGGTGATGGTGGTGTGTCTGCCATCCGTCGTTTCTGACCATTAGATCTGCATCTAATGGCTGTGAGGTAAGTTGTGGCATTTTTCAACAATAGCTCACTTCTCTGCTCCAATTTGCAGAAAACCCCTTATTATCTTGAAAGCAACCACATCCCTCCCTCACCTCATCAAAGCAGCCTGAGAAATATATACTCCTATAAAAGACTCAGTTGGTGATGGTGGTGTGTCTGCCATACGTCGTTTCTGACCATTAGATCTGCATCTAACGGTTGTGAGGTAAGTTGTGGCATTTTTGCAACAATATCCCACTTCTCTGCTCCAATTTGCAGAAAACCCCTTATTAACTTGAAAGCAACCACATCCCTCCCTCACCTCATCAAAACAGCCTGAGAAATATATTTTGAGTGAAAAGTACTCCCTCCATTCCTAAATATTTGTCTTTCTAGAGATTTTTCAATAAGTGACTACATACGGAGCAAAATGAGTGAATCTACACTTCACAATATGTCTATATAATCCGTATGTGATAGTCCATTTGAAATCTCTAAAAAGTCAAATATTTAGGAACGGAGGGAGTAATATATTAGGAGTACATCAAAACAAGAGTGATTTCTTTCAAGTTTGTGAACAAGCACTACTATTCTACTACTTTGGATCCGTCGCAACGCACGGGCACATTGCTAGTAAAAGGAAAAGGCATGCCGCATTCGCGTCGCACTCCCCCCCCCCACATGCCCGGGAATCGGGAGTACTCCACGGCCCGTCCGTCACGACACATAGCTTAGGGAAGGCGTGTTGCCTAGCATTTTCACTTTCATGTGGGACCGCCGTTGAGCAAACCGACTATTGGCAAACCGCACCCCGCCCGCCGCCGGGTTGGAAAACATAAACGAGGGGAAGATCTAGCTGTAGCATGGAAGCCAAGAAATTTGTTGTCAGATGGGGCTCGTTGATAGAGTAGGAGCATTCCGTACTACTCTGCTCCTACTAGTACCAAGTTTGTACTATACAACTAGTACTACCACTATACAACTAGTAGGTACGTGCACGACACAGCTTCGTAGGAACAAAAAACGGAAAGATCTTGTTTTGGGTGATTTATCTTTTTTTTCTGTCAACGTAGTATGAATAATATGATGTGGGGGGCACCCATGAAGCTTATGTGGCTTGGTTGCATGGCTACGAAAGGTTAGAGAAAAATAAATAGATAATGTGTTTAGAGTGCACTCCACTAAACAGATATACTTTGGATCCATTGCAACGGGCCGGCACATCTATATCTATGCCCCCTATATAGTGTGTGAATAACTTTGAAAGTTGGTTGTTGGATGAAGCCAATCCGACGGTACAAAAATGGCAAATCCGAGCACTACTGGCCGTTGGATATCATCTACATTCTACCAGATTCTGCCACATGTAGAATCTAGAAGACTCCATGGTTGAACTTCATTCATGACTAACTTTGCCACAACTAAGCTTAGGCAAAGTGTGTCTGAAACAAAAAATGTGGCTAACAAAATGGCCACCACAAGTGTGGCAAGATTTGGCAAGAAGTTGAGTCTATGACATGTGGACCATGTAGCTAGAAAAGTGTGGCAAGCCACAAGTGTAGCAATGAACCAAACACATGGCTGGTGTGTTTGGTAGGGTGTATGAAGGGTGCACGATCCCAAGAGTTCCCTTCTCGACCCATTTTTGGGTGTTTGGTAGAGTGTATGGAGGGTGCATGAGTCCACACTAGATTAGCACAAATACACTAGAAGCATGCATGAAGAGAGCATACATGAAGAGGGGTGTTGAGTTGAGCATGCATGAAGAGGGAACAACTATGCTGAGACGAGAACGCAACCAAACACACTTGTGGCACGCCTAAGCTTAGGCGTGGCAACGTTAGGCTGCAAACCAAACCATAACTTTGAAAGTTGGTCGTTGGATGAAGCCAATCCAACGGTACAAAGATGGCAAATCCAAGCACTACTGGTCGTTGGATATCATCTACATTCCACCAGATTCTGCCACATGTAGAAACTAGAAGACTCCATGGTTGAACTTCATTCATGACTAACTTTGCCACAACTAAGCTTAGGCAAAGTGTGTCTGCCACAAAAAATGTGGCTAACAAAATGGCCACCACAAGTGTGGCAAGATTTGGCAAGAAGTTGAGTCTATGACATGTGGACCATGTAGCTAGAAAAGTGTGGCAAGCCACAAGTGTAGCAATGAACCAAACACATGTCGGCACGCCTAAACTTAGGCGTGGCAACCTTAGGCTGCAAACCAAACCATAACTTTGAAAGTTGGTCGTTGGATGAAGCCAATCCGACGGTACAAAGATGGCAAATCCGAGCACTACTGGCCGTTGGATATCATTTACATTCCACCAGATTTTGCCACATGTAGAATCTAGAAGACTCCACATGTGGAAGCATAATGCACAAACCACCAGAATCTCATGCGTGCAATGCACGTGTACCTTACTATAGTTGGTAGTAGTAAGAAACAAATTCTGGGTTTGGCACGAGCTCGTACCGCGGGAGCACCACAAGGCCTGCTGCAGGAGTTACATTTCCCTCTCGGGGCCCACGGGACCGAACTTCAGTGGCTTAGTGCCCGGCCTATGAGAGCAAGTACAATAAGGTGATGTAGGCGGGCTGTAAGACATTAAATATTATATTTTTGCTTAGTTGGACGAGAGAGAAGATGAAAGAGAAGAGAAGCGGGCTACTAGTTAACAGCCGGCTGCAGCACGTGCTCCTAGGCATTTTATGAGAGAGCGAGGTGGGTCATGTAACAACAAAGTAGTACATATTAAAACTATTCTACTTGCTGGCTACAAGCTTGGCTATATGTGACGTGGCAACATCATATAGCCAGCAGCTGGCTATATTATTAACCATGCTCTGAGTCAATGACATGCAAACGTTAAATGCGGCTGGCCCACATGTCATTCTCATGGTGGTGGTGTGGTTTGCGACTCACTCGTTCGAGATGAACCGGCCGGTGGTGGTGTGGCCGTGGCGAGGGTGCCACAGCTGGGCGTCGGGGCGTTATGAGGCGTAGATGGCCACACCGGCGGGTACTACCTGTAGTACAGAAGTACTCCAGCTGAGGATTGATGCCCGGGACGAAATTTGTCACAACCGCTGGATGAAAATTCGATGGTGCCGGACGTGTGGTGTCATGGGTTCGTGCGGCGTCGTGGGAATCGCGTGTGGCTGTGGTAGAAACTTGATGCTCGCCGCATTTAAGGTGGCCCACATGTCATGCACTCAAAGGCAGAGGGGCGGTGCCGCCGAGAGGGGTGAGGCGCACATCGGGGGACGTGGTGCCGTGGGTTGGAGCGGCGTCGTGGGAATCGCGAGTGGCAGTGGATGAATCGTGATGGTCGCCGTAGTTGAACTTCCATGGACAAGCTGTCATGTCTACGGACACATGCATTGCATACCGATCACTAAAAGGAGTAGTAGAGAAAGCTAGGCGGATAAATAGTTCCTTATAGTCAAGCGGACCCATGCTACTAGTTGTTCCAAAGACATGCACACCATCGAAATAGTCCATCTATATCAATATACATAGAGAGGGAATATTTTTCTTACAAGAGAGGAAATAGTTCATCCATCCATAATGCCCTTCTTCTTCTTCTTCTTCTTCTTCTTCTTCTTCTTGTTGTTGTTGTTGTTGTTCTCATTTTCTGTGGGAGACGGCTTCGCAACAAGCTCTCTGGACCTTGCAGGTATCTCGAAACTCACACGGGCATCGAGGACAGCATATTTTATCCGCTCGTACGTCAAGGGATAATTCTCCCATCCAGACGACCTTAATGCCAGCGTCTCGTCACCCTTCTGAAGATTTGTTCCTAGCACAAAATTTGCTACGTCGAATAGGGATGATGTCAGTTTATCACAATCTTCTACAGGAATTTTTAGTCTGGTTTGTAGGTCAGCGATGTTTTTCAAATCAAGGTTGTACGGCTCCAACTTCTGTTTGTCCCCTGCGATGGCTGCCCCACAGAAGTATATGTCCTCCCGAGACAAGAAATCGTGAAGCTCACCTGGTATGGAGGGCGCGTGTATGATGTGGTACACTAAAACATCATCTTCGAGGCACAGCTGAAGGACATCGGTGTGTTGGATCTTCCCAGTGGCACGCTCCGTGTACTCTGCGTCGAGACCGATGACATTCATCTCCACCTTTTGGAGGGAGTTGGATACATTGTTGATCCACTTCCGAACAACCCTTGGGTGGTCGGTGACTGTGGCAACTATGCTCAACAAGCCTTCGACGAGGACATGTTGGACACTAAAAACCTGCATCTCGATCTCTTTCGCCATTTGGAACCGCTGGACCGGAGGCCTATGGTTTGGAGAATTAGGATTAGATGGCTAATCTAACTGAAGAAGATGATTATTTATAGGGGCTTCGGAATTACTCCAGGAGGATGTGAAGAGGTTAAAACAATGTGAATGCAGTGTGGTTTGGATGCAAACGAAGATCAAGGAGTAGTGAAAAAGCCGAGGAAAATCGGTTCCCGATGGAGAAGTAAATGGGACAAGTTATGCGCATGCATGAGGAGAGGTGCGGTGGTTTGACTGCTGCATGCAATGGATTGGACGGGCTCTTCGGTTGCCTTTTCTCTCTCCCACGCGCATAGAGTGGCCCACTTGCATGCTGCAGTTTATTGGCTGGAGTCGGGCTGCAGCTGCTCGTGCGTACGCTAATTAATGCTGTGAATGCGGGGCATGGAGGGAAATGGGCGCATGCAAAAGGGTATATATGCAAACTAATTAGAGAAATACTGAAAAAAGTTATGCGCAGACAAAAGAGGACCGGAGGGATTACTACTTATGTTCCTACTACGGTTAAGGAATATGCGGTTATCCTCAAAAAAAGAAAAGTCCTTCTTCACGCTTCCGCATGCACGAGAATTTGGTTCTGCTCGCAATATGGATGATAGCTGGAGGATGAAGTGAACCCAGAGGCATGCTAGCACGGGAGTGTACTCATGTTCCTACTACTCCTACTACTACTACTAGTAGTAGTAGTACAACTGTGGTACACTTGATGGTCAAAATACTATTATTCATCCGGTCCTCACAGTGAAGTGACAAGACCCTGCGCCCGAGGTGACACCAGTCCAAGCGGTGTGTCCGGGTTACCAAAGTCAGCCTCACCTTGTGCACTGTGCAGTCACTATCACCGCCGCTGTATAGCATGCCTCGCCTCGTCTCCCTCTCCCCTAGCACCACTCCATCTCCATCTCCGTCTCGCCGGAGATCCTGAGGTCACTCTTCATTATCTCACTGTGCCCCCGCATACCCTCGCCTCGCTCGCCTCCCCCAGTACCACTATTCCCTCGCTAGCCGCTCCAGCACCGACAGCCTTCTCCCCCATAAATCAAGCCCCCTAAAACCCCACCTTCCAAACTCCACCATGGCCGAACGCGAACCGCGTAGGATCCATATGAGCCGCAGTTGGAGCTATCTCCCCAGTGACATCCTCGACCTCTATTGTTCGTGTATGGATATGTTGAGCGCCCTGCGGCTGGCTGCATGCTCGAGGGGCATGCACACGGCCATCGTTGAAGCGAGGCCTAATCTTTTCAAGACACCCTGCTTGCTGCTATCTGGTCTTGCGAGATTGGCTCACCATGATACGGAGGCGTACATGATGCCCCTCGACTTCAATCCGATCTCCATTAGCCGAAACTTCTTTGTAGGTATGTAGTGGGTCGCCGTACATCATTTCCCTCGACTTCGATCCGATCACCATCGCCCGAAACTTCTTGGCAGGTATGTACTGGGTCGGCATGAACTCCCACTAGATGGCTGCCGTCAAAGAAGACGGTAAAAAGTTGGTGCTCATTAACTTCCAGACCTCCCATGAGATTATCCTTCCTCCGTTGGATTATATAGAGTATTACCATCGCGGTCCTAGTCATCTAGATTACCGCGTCAGTTGGATGGACCTTGTTTTGCAGAAGATTGTAATCTGCCAAGTGCCCACACGACATGCGGATTACGCAGACTTCAAGCTAATTGCCTTGTTCGACAAGGGACTCGCCTATCTTTACGCCGGTGCCTTCTTTAGATGGAGACAACTGAGCTCGCAATGGATCGTCGTCAAAGCTGATACACACTTCTGTGATGCTATTGAACACAATGGCATCATCTACACGGTCGACAAAGCAGATGGCACCACGTATTGCTGGGACGGCGTGTGTAAGTTGTTTCCATCTCATGTTAATGATGACGCCATCACACTGTTTGAACTTTTTGTGATGATTGGCATATCCCTGTTTGAGCAGAATTTGAGTAGAACTATGGCAATGTATTAGAGACGCCGTAAATCAGCTATATTTGGAATGAGTTAATTCAAGCAATTGTGATCATGTCATTACAACCAATTTGTACCCCTGAATAATCAAACGGTTAGGAATATATGGATATTCTCCTTATTTTACAATAATCTATATACTACTACTAAATATGAGTGTGTATCAATGGCCATGTTAGTTTCCTCATTTTCATGATGTAGAAACATGCACCACACTGTTGGTTTCATCTAACCATACATTAGGGAAGTAAATGTGCATATGGAGAACTCTATATTTGGAAGTAGTGAAATCCTGTAATGCTTACCATGTGTACATACCTATATTCGCCCTTCAGCAATCAATGGCTAGAATAATATCCTCACAAAAAATTTGCCCACAGAACACGAGTATATAACAATGCATGGCTGTTAGTTACCTTGAAGAATTTGTTTGTGAGGAGAGAACATGATTCCATAACATGCATGACATGGTAGTTCCCTGTGAAGAATCGATTGCGAGATAACATGAGTATAACCATGCATGGCACTTCTATATTTTCGAACCCAGTATACATTTCCCTGTATTTTCCTCCCAGTTACAACAGGGACATATCAATGCTGTTTCTTGCATTATCCTACTCATACTCTGAACAATGCTGATCTTACATTAACAATGCCTGTCCTTTTTGATATGATGCAGTGTCCCTACAGTTACTGCCCTTTGTAATCACACCACCTTTGCCAAAAACAGGGAAGCACAACTGGTTCCTCGCTCGATCAGACGACGACAAAAGACTGATGATCATTCGAACACATGACTCGGAAAAGTTATATTGCAAAAACCCCACTGTATACAAGCACCGTGAAATACGTGAGTATCCGGACAGTGGTTGTTACGTCTATGAGCAAGATACCAGCTTGTTGGGGCCTTCAGGATTTTTTAGTTGGAGGCGGGTAAATAGCCTTGGTTCATACTCTCTGTTTCTCAGATTCAATTATCCGATTAACCAGGAGATCACAGTTGGCAAGGTCCTTGATGGCAGAGAGGCCCTGTTTGCTATGGAAAACTGTGTCTACACGCCGAGCCCTAGGAGTTCGGGAGCAAACTCCCCTGATTGTCAACGATACAACCTGCAGCCAAAAGAAGGCGAGAATGACAAAGGCATCCGGATTAACTTTGATCCTTGGATGTCTCAATTACGACAGGCAGTGATGTGGTTCAAGCCTTCAGGTTGATAGGTAATTGGGCTGTTGCGTCGAAAGGCTGGAGTACTGGTGTCTCCGGATCATTGATCGCTGAAGCGGGGCTACAAATTATGATGGTGTTGGATCATCTCTTCGAATGACTTTGTTGTCTTTTCTGCTTGTTCTGGATGGGTAGTTCTTTCTTTTGTTATGCATATTCCTTGTCATTTGGTCATCCTCGTCTATGTCACTCTTACTATGTAATAGTTGGCTCTGTTTAGAATGTCATTCTCGTCTGGATCATGAGAATCTGAGTGCTGCAGATGGGTGCGTTTTGGTGGTGTAGCAAGACTTCTTATGAACTATCATGTCTTGCTGTTTATGTCAGTAGTAGTCACTAGTCAGTGTTTGAATGTTGTATATATCGTTGTTTCGAACTGTTTATTGTCTCGAACTACTGGTGGGCTAAATGGGGGCATCACCATTCTCCAGTGTTCAGAGTGTATCTCCTTTTTTCAAGTTATATAATTTGAGCTCAGTGTCTTCTCGATGATGTACACTTGTTTGGGCCAGTGAGGTGTCGTTGAATATGGGCCGAGCAGTAACGCAATGCCAAACAGGTCAATTATGACTCTCAGGACGGGCTCTCAATAGATCCTAAAAAAAGGCCGGGCTCTCCAAAAAAGAAAGAATAAGGACTCTTAGGCCGACATGTGGGCGCCACCGGTGTTTTCGTGCACTTGCGCGCCGAGAGCATATTGGCGCGTGTTCGAAATTCAAGCTACATTTTCATCCCCAATCTCCCGCCCCTCCCCCACCTCTGGAATCTTGATTCCTACTCCAGTTGCCCCAAATCCCCCTCCTGTACTCCTTGTACTCAAGCTCACTATCATGTTGCCAGTCAACGCAGATCTCCGAGCCAGAGATCCTGAGGTCCGTCCTGCCTTCGGTCGCTGCGTGCTGTCGCTCAACAGTGGCATGGCGGCGCTTGACGACCAGTTTGCCGGCAAAGCGCTGATGGTAACCATCAACGGCGACCGGCCTCCCGTCTCGCCGGACGACCTTGTCAAAGCTCTTGGCATTGCGCACGGCATCCAAATAAGTGACTTGCTCGTCGAAGTCTGTCCGCCACCGGCTGATTTCTTCGTCAGGTTCCGGACAACTTTCGACTGCAGTCGTGTGTTCGAATCTTCCCGGCGTTTGTTCTCCGATGGCGCACTGGTGAGCTTTGATCGGTGGCACCCAGGATGGGGCTCGGTGCCCTCTGAGCTTGAGTTTTTAACAAAGCTTACCTTCCACGGCATGCCTCAACGTGCTTGGAACAGCGAGTCCATGAATGAGCTTATCAACGACCTTGGAGGTGAGCTCGTAAGTATGTTTGTTCTCCAGACAGGGCTCTGACGGTTATGGCATGGATGAAGAAGCCGTCCACCATACCGAAGGTGATTGGTGTTGAGATACCGGTGCAAGAACCGGGGTTGTACTATTCGTCGCCACCAAGGCCGCCACGGACCACGTTAGGGATGTACATGTATCGAGTGTTCGTGCATGTCAAAGAAGTGGTCAATCCATCAATCGAAGTCCTGCCGCCGCCGCTGGTGCCAGGGTCCATCGACGACGTCAGTTACAGGAGTCAACGTCAGGCTTTCCCCGTGTTTCTCGGAACGATGGATGGCACAGGGCCTACTCCATCGCGCGGCGGAGGCCACTGCTTCTTTGGGAGAAGAGGCAGGGCTGGCTGCCTGGATGTGCTCTAATTTGAGGTAACAACTGAATCTTGTCAGATACTAGTTAAATCCGAGCTATGGGTGTGAAGCACTGATGTGCCAGTACATTTTCTTGTGACCTGTTCTAATTTTGTACCTGAACTTTTTTTTAGAAAGGGCTGTAAGTCAACTTAATGTGCCAGCAGAACTTATTGTGTTATCTGTCTGTTTTCTTTGCACAGCATTCAAGATATTTCCCTGTCATTGATAAAGAAGATGAACCGTTATGTACAAGTTCGTTGTTTTCAACATAGCCCTACCCGTAGCGATCCACTGCTTCCATCCTGATTGTGCCGCCTGCGTGAAATTTTTGGATTGCAAGTTAAGTGTGCTACGATGTTCTATATGATTGTGTCAACTATATAAGTTTTTACTGAGCATCAGCAATGCATATGGCTGAAAGATGTATTTACGAGCATCGACCGATGTCTCTCTCTCTCTCTCTCTCACACACACGCACACATGCACACACGCACAAGTGGGACCCGTTGAATTATTTCTTTGCTCATGACAGCTTTTAATTAGGTTCCACTGTAATCTAACTTTTTCCTTAAGTTATTAATTGAGCTCAGTGACTTCAAAAAGTTGTACAGAAGCCTTGTTTGGGCCTTTCCGGCGTCGCTGAATGTGGGCTGAGTAGCCATGTTAGGTTGTACTGTACTACACAGGCCTTTTTTTCAACATCAGCAATGCAACTGGGCCAACAGTTGTACACAATATCCGGGTCAACTTGTTATTCCCCGCCCCGCTGGGCTGCAAACTTTCCTAGGAGGTATGCATTAGGCTTAACAAGAAAATGGACTTTAAGAAATAATAAATGGGATGTAATTATAATAACTGGGCAGTAACTATAAAAAGATGCACCAAACGCGTAATTAGTTTAAAAATATATTATTTCCGGAATTTGAAAATTTTAATTTCATTACTTGTTGCGCGCGACATATTTCGTTGGATTTTAACATAATACAACTTTATTTTGAAATTATATTTAATCTGACTAGAAATTTCGGATACATAAATTTGGGATCCCATAAATATGTGGGATTTTTTTTTGAATTCTGTTTTGAGCGGTTAGTTGAAATTATTAATCGTTGTCCTAGCTAGAAAATGGGTTGTACTTTTAACTAACAGTAAATGGGCTGTAGTAAATTCCATTAGAATTAAAAAATGGGTTGTACATTCTTACAAATCGCAAATGGGCTATATGTTCTCTGCCACACACTTGTGGGCCTTCTAAGTTGACGCGTCCCCTAAAAAAAACTAAGTTGACGCGTATGCAAGGCTTTGTCAACAACACACGGTTCTGGCAGCTGTGGCCATTGGATGTCCATCCAACGGATGTCGTGCTTCTTCTTCAATCTCAGATATTCTTGCTTCAGCCGCCCAAAAAATGATTCCTCCCCCTGACATCTTGGGCGCACCGTTTCACAGGCTAACCTGTGGGCCTACTAAGTTGACGCGTACCAAGGCCTTTGTCAACTTAGTCAATATAAACGATTCTAGCTGCAGTGACCGTACGATGTCCATCCAACGGCCGTAGTGCTTCTTCAACCTCTGGTCTTCTTGCTCCAGCCGCCCAAAGAAGCGCCGGTCGTGCCGCGTGCTCCTGCCTCCCGTGGCCGGCTGTGATGCCGCGGAGGCCTCACCGCCCCCTACTACTCCCACCGCTGGCCAGGCCATCCCTCTACTCAACCACACCCCCTGTTATTCCGCGGCAACGGCAGCCTCACACCGCAGCCGAACCAGTGAACCCTCGTACTCCTCTCCGCGCGGGCTTCAACTGCCGCATCTTCCCTGGCTCCGCGTCGTCCCCTTCCTAGGCCTCACCGTCGTCCACCGCCCAGGTGCTCTCGGCACGGCGTGGTCAACGTGGTCAAGGAACGGCTTCCATCGGACGTGTACTGTACGTGGTAAGGCTGACAGCTGGGTCCATGACGGCAGCAAGGAAGTGCCTCCTTATTACGCGGAAAATAATGATTCCTCCACCTGACAGCAGGGACCCATCGGATGGGCCACCGTATTTCATGAAAAAATGTTTCCCCCCTGACTGCTGGGACCCACCGGACGGGCCACCGTATTGCACGAAAAAACCGTTGCCCCCGCTGTCAGCTCGGACCCACCGGAAGTGCCTCCTTATTACGCACAAAAAAATGAAAACTCCCCCTGCTGGTTGGGACCCACCTTGGTGGGAGGCTGACTTGTGGGCCTACTAAGTTGACGGGGACGGAGTGCTTTGTCAACTTAGTCAATATGAACGATTCTAGCTCCAGTGACCGTACGATGTCCATCCAACGGCCGTAGTGCTTCTTCAACCTCTGGTCTTGTTGCTCCAGCCGCCCAAAGCAGCGCCGGTCATGCCGCATGCTCCTGCCTCCCGTGGCCGGCTGTGCTGCCGCGGAGGCCTCTCCTCCCCCTACTATTCCCACCGCTGGCCAGGCCTTGCGGCGACGGCAGCCTCACACCGCAGCCGAACTAGTGAACCCTCGTACTCCTCTCCGCGCGGGCTTCCACTGCCGCGTCTTCCCCGGCTCCGCGTCGTTCCCTTCCTAGACCTCGCCGTCGTCCACCGCCCTGGTGCTCTCGGCACGGCGTGGTCAACGTGGTCAAGGAACGGCTTCCATCGGACGTGGACTGTACGTGGAGAGGCTGACAGCTGGGTCCACGGCCGCAGCAAGGAAGTGCCTCCTTATTACGCGCAAAATAATTATTCCTCAACCTGAGAGCGGGGACCCACCGGACGAGCCATCGTATTTCGTGAAAAAAACATTTCCCCCTGACTGCGGGGACCCACCAACTACATCTTCGCACGCAAGGAAGTACGTTCGGGCAAAAAAAGAAAAACGATTCGCCCCCCTGACTGCTGGGACCCACCAGCTACATCTTCGCACGAAAGGAAGTGCCTGACAGTCGGGACCCACCTGGCCGAAGCGTACGTAGCGTTGTCATTCTGGTCGCGAACATGTACGTACATACTGGTCGATGTAGAGGCACGCACGTGTCGTAGTAGAGGCGCGCACGTAGCATGTACACGTACGTACAACGGCCAGGGTGCAAGAAAGAAAATACGGCCACGTACGTACATACAGGCAGGGTCTCGAACGCCTACTCGAGCATACGTACGGCCAGGGCTCGTGTACATGGCTGGGTCGAAACAGAGAACAGCGTCGTCGTTGTGTTCATGGGGAGCCAACCGGCTGGGTCGGAATGGAATGTGTCGTCGTGTTCATCGGGAGGGCTTGGACGGAACAGCCGATGGAAACGAGGCCTGGCGTACCGCAGAACGGAGGAAACGGCCTTGTGTTCGATCGGCCACGTTCGAAACGGGATCTTGTTCATCGGGAGGGGTCTGGCGTACCGCAAAACAGAGGAAACGGACCTCCTGCGATCGAAATGGGGGTCCTGTTGATCGGGAGGGGTGTGGCGTACCGCAAAACGGAGGAAACGGACTTGTGTTGGAGCGGTACGGTCGAAATGGGGGTCCTGTTCATCGAGAGGGGTGTGGCGTACCGCAAAACGGGACTCCACGGGATACTGTTCATCTCCACCGTCGACCCCCTCTAGCCTCCACGGGCTACTGTTCATCCACCGTCGACCTCCTCCAGCCTCCACCCGCGACTGTTCATCCACGGGCTCCTGTTCATCCAGCCTCCACCGCGCGCTACTCCATCGGCTACTGTTCAACCAGCCCTCTCCACAGGCTCCTGTTCAACCACCCCTCCACGGGCTACTGTTCATCCTGCCCTCCACCGTCTACTGTTCATCTTGCCCTCCACGGGGTGGTCCTGTTCATCCAGCCCTCCACGGGGTCCTGTTCATCCAGCCCCAACCGGCTCGATCAATCGGGGTAGTGTTCATCCAGAGGCAACACCACGGGGTCCAGTTCATCCACCCCCACCGGGAACTGTTCATCCACACCCCCCTGCACGCAACGCTCACTATTCATCTAGAGGCAGCATCGACCGGCTTCAGTTAGCAGTAGTAGCGAAGGAATCGCTCGATCGGGTTCAGTAACGCGTAGCCTGCAGTGCAATCGCTCGGGTTCAGTTAGATCCCAATGCCTCGCTCGGGTTCTGTTAGAGCCCAATGCCTCGCACACACGCGCGTACGTATGAGGGAAACGCGCATCGCTCGGCCCCCGACCACCCATCGTAACCGGGGACTCCCCGATATTTTCCGCGCCCTCGCTTGTACCACGGTTTTTTCCATCATGGACGGCCCAAAGAATGTCATGCAGCTGCATCTCCGGCCCGCCCAGGACGAAAAGCCCATTTTTTGTCATAGAAGTAGGACCCCACCACATCTATGATGATACCGGGTTTTGTCACAATTATCGTCATAGAAGTGTCATAAGTATGACAGAAAAGATATTCGTTTGGCCCAAAATGTAACGGATGTGTCTTTTTTGTAGTGAATGTGTTTATCACATAATGTATGGTGCCCCGCCCCCTACGCCTACAAGTATTTAGATGTGAGTTGCAAACACCACACATTACCACAAATTCAAATAAAATGTGAGATTGTTTGATATATAGTATTGTTTAGATTGTTCGATATTTAGTTGTAAGCTGCAAATGCCACACATTATCACAAATCCAAATAAAATGTGAGATTGTTCGATGTATAGTATGGTTTAGATTGTTCGACATTTAGCTGTGAGTTGCAAACGCCATGCATTATCACATTATGGTATAACATGTGCAAAACCACAGCACGCGTATCACTGCTATATTCATGCATGCATATGTTTATAACACTATGATCTCCTATTCAAATATATGAATCCGCTTTCATATCAAATTATGATCTTTGTTAGTCTCTTACACCCACACAATCCTCTAACCTTTGTAGCTAGCACTAACTTTCTCTCGTGCACGCACACGCCCTCCTTGTCGGAGTAGATGGCCACGGGTAGCCTAACCGACTGCCCCTGGTTCTTCTGAAAAAATTATCAGGCCTTCGGGCCTCCAAGCACTCCGAGCATTGGGCCGCCTTCCCTGGCCGTCTACCTCTGGAGCCGACTCCCGGAAGGCGACCCAGCCTCAGCAACCCCTCCCCAGGACGACTACGGGGTGGCCGACTCCAAGAAGCCGGCCAAGAAGGACGCCGACTCCAAGGAGCCGGCCGAGACCACAACCACCAAAGCTACTCCCACATAACGGCGACAAGACGGGGTGTGGCCACAGTGCAGCCCACTACCCCCGAAGCCCGAGGCGGGCATGGCTACAGGAGGCCGTACGGGACGGCTGTCTCCCGCACGGCTCGGCACTGTAGCCATGCTAGCCTCAACGTCATCCATGACCGACTCCTGTACGGCCTGCAGGCGCCGGGCCCCTTCCGCCAGAGAGAGGGGCGGAGGCGGCCCGGCCTCTCCCAGTCGGCCAAGAGCGTAGCCGGCCCCCAGAAGCCAGCTACTCCCTTCCTCGAAGCAGGAGCCCCATTAAGGAGACAAGACGAGGTAAGGCTACAGTGAGAGCCCCCGAGGCGGTCCACTGTAGCCACGCTTACCTCGACAAAGCCCTCGTCATCAGAGGCGAGGCTACAGTAAGCAGCCGCCGACAAGACCCTAGGCGGTGGGGCCGGCCTGTCGACCAAGAAGCCGGCAGCCGGCGGGACCCACCAGCCGGCGGGACCCAACAGCCGGCGGAGAAGCCGGCGAGCATAGACACTGACGGCTGGGACCGAAGCCCATCTGGATTACCGTTGTACCCCCCGGGGGTAGGCCTATATAAACCCCCCGGAGCACCCATGCAAAGGGTTGGCTTCTAAGCATAGCACACACACACACCATAGATAGAGAGAAGCAAGAGCTAGCCTTGTTCTTCTTCTCCCTTGATCCCAACAGCTCTAGGAGCGATTGTAGCTACCCATTCTCGATCTAGTGATCATGCGGAGACCCCGCAGAGCAGGACTAGGGGTGTTATCTCCTCGGAGAGCCCCGAACCTGGGTAAGATCTGCCGGCGTGCATGTCTTCGCCTCATCCCGTTTCCAGGCACCGGCGACGTCTTATTGGCTACCATAATGAT
Source organism: Triticum aestivum (assembly GCF_018294505.1). Taxonomy (NCBI): domain Eukaryota; kingdom Viridiplantae; phylum Streptophyta; class Magnoliopsida; order Poales; family Poaceae; genus Triticum; species Triticum aestivum. The sequence continues at coordinate 294,266,920 of NC_057808.1, read as the reverse complement.
AAGCCATCCATTGGCATATGTCGCACCAACCACCCGACATTTGGCGCCCACCGTGGGGCCAGGTGCACCGTCGTCCGGAGACCTGTTCTGGACGGGAACCCTCTTCCTCCCCCGCGAGCGCAGCCAGCCTGCTGCGCCCGATGGCGTTTGCCACGACGCGCTGCAAGGCGTCGACGACGCCTGCGTAGCGAGCCGCCTCGCCGATCTGCTCGGCGAGACTCGCATCTCCGACGAGCCTGCGTCCGACGCAGGCACCGACTACCCCGAGAACTGCCTCGCCAGCCTCCTCGACCAGCTTCACGTCTCCAGCGAGCCTGCTGCAGACATGGAGTCGGTCGGCTCCACCGACCCGATGCTCATCGACTCCGACACAGCATCGCTTGACGCCTACCCCTCTGACGTGGTGGTCTTCGACGACCCCCTCCCTCGAGCTGACAGCGGCAGCAGCGCTGTCACCGAAGTGCTGGTCATCAGCCACGTCGCCAACTCGGGCGAGAACGCCCACGACGCCCTGCAAGCGGCAATGCACGACCTCTCCGTCCCCATCCCGGCCGACGCCGGCGCCGAAACCCTGGAGGCACGCCGCCTTGCCCTCATCGCGGAGGGCCAGAAGATAGCCTCCATGAGACGCCTCACCGAGGCCCACCAGCGCGAAGTCGACCGCGCCGCCTTCGGCACGCCGCCGCCTAGCGGCCCGAGCCGAGCCGGCTTCGTCCAGAAGCGCGGCGCGGCCGTCGCCAGCATGCTGGGCGCAGATCGCCCCGTCTACGCCACCCCGTTCGAGAATCTGCGAGCCGCTCAGGCGGCCGCAGAAGAGCTCAATGGGCCGGGAGCCGATGAGCTCCCCTACATGACGAGACGGATCCAGCAGCTGCTCGACGCGGCTGCAGAACGGCACGAAGCCAGCGCTCGTGCTGATAGTCATCCCCCGCGCCGAGAGCACGCCGCGACGTCCCGCTCGCCGACTGCGAGCGGCGCGCGCCAGAAGAAAGACAAGGAGCCGGCTGTCAGCCGCAGCCGGACTCGCATTACCATCGAGCGCGACGCGGAAGGCCGCCCTCCAGCGGTTGAACACCAAGGAAATCTTCCTCCTCCCCCGCCTCGAAGAGAAAGCCGCCTCACTTCGCCGCCTATCACGCACCCGACTCTTGGCGACCGACTCGGCCGCCGAGAAGGAGTCGGCGAGAACGACGCCCGCCACAGGATCGACCGCCTTGCTCGATCCTTGGCGTTAGAAGAAGAAGACGATGTCGGCCCGCCATGCTTTGGCCCCCGCATCCGCGACGAGCCCTTCCCCAAAGGGTTCCGCTCCCCAGAGACACGCCCAAGTACAACGGCTCGGTGAAGCCGGAAGATTGGCTCATCGACTACTCCACGACCGTCAGCATAGCCAACGGCAATCGGCGCGTCGCCGTGAAGTACGTCCCCCTCATGCTGCAGGGCACTGCGCGCACATGGCTCAACAGCCTCAAGCCCTACAGCATCAACAGTTGGCTGGACTTCACCGAAGTCTTCGTCCGCAACTTCACCAGCACCTACAAGCGGCCACCCAAGCCTCGCCAGCTCTCCCTCTGCGTCCAAGGGCCCAACGAGTCGACCTGCGACTACCTCACGCGATGGGCCGAGCTCCGCAACTCCTGCGAGGGGGTGCACGAGGTCCAGGCCATCGAGTACTTCACCGCCGGGTGCCGAGAGGGCACCCTCCTCAAGCACCGACTCCTCTGCGATGAGCCGGCTACCCTCGACGAGTTGCTGGTCATCGTGGACAAATATGCCATGGCCGACTCCTCGATGAAGACCGAGCTGAGAGTAGACGCCTCTGGGAAGGTGATTGCTCCGGCTCCCAAGACGCCGGCTGGCGACCCTAATCGGCGCCCCTACCAGAACGATCACAAGCGCAAGGCCCCCATGCCGACTTCCTCCAGTCGGCAGGTGGCCACAGTTGAAGACTAGCAGCCTGAAGAACGGCCCGCTCCCAAGAAGAAGGGTGGAAGGCCGGCTTGGCAGCCGTCTTTCTCCTACAAACAAGCTCTCGACGCCCCCTGCAAGTTCCACAGCGACGCGAAGCCGTCCAACCACACGACCCGGAAATGACATTGGCTCACCCGCATTACCAAGGGCGAGGGAATGCTGCCGCCTCCGCCTCCCGGTCCACCGCCTCCAGCCCCCCAGCAGCCGGCGGCTCGGCCGGCAGTCGGCGCCATCCAAGACGAATTCCCCGAAGAACACGCCGCCTACGTCGTCTTCACTAGTCAAGCCGACGACAAGCGCAGCCGACGCCGACAGCACCAAGAAGTGAATGCAGTCGCCACCAGCGCCCCTGAGTTCATGCACTGGTCAGAAAAGCCAATCAGCTGGAGCCAGGCCGACCACCCAGAGGTGATGCCTTCGCCTGGCTCCTATGCAATGGTCTTGGATGTCACCCTCGCGACGGAGAGGCGAGCTGCCAGATTTTCCCGCGTCCTGATAGACGGCGGAAGCAGTATCAACATACTGTACCGCGATACCATGGAGAAGCTGAACATCAAAGCGAAGCAGCTCATGCCGAGCCGCACCGTCTTCCATGGTATCGTCCCCGGCCTGTCTTGCTCCCCAATCGGCAAGATCAAAATGGATGTTCTCTTCAGAGACAAAGACCATTTCCGCCGAGAAGCAATATGGTTCGAGGTAGTGGATTTGGAGAGCCCCTATCATGCACTGCTTGGCCGACCTGCTCTGGCCAAGTTCATGGCTGTGCCCCACTACGCCTACCTGAAGATGAAGATGCCGAGGTCGAAGGGGATCATCACGGTAGCCGGCGACTACAAGAAGTCCATCGAGTGCGCCATGGCCAGTAGCCGGCTGGCCGAGTCCCTTGTGGTGGCAGAAGAGAAGAAGATGTTGGAACGGGTTGTGGCCATGGCCGGCAAGCAGCCGGCCTTGTCCCCCAACCCCAAGGATTGTGATGCGTAGGGCTCCTTCCAGCCTGCCAAAGAGACGAAGAAGATACCTCTGGACCCGGAGAACCCGGAGAGGTTCGCTGTCATTGGGGCGAACTTGGACAGTAAATAGGAAGGCGAGCTCGTCGACTTCCTCCGTGAGAATCGAGACATCTTTGCATGGTCCCCAAAGGACATGCTGAGTGTCCCGAAGGATTTCGCCGAGCACAAATTACATGTCCGAGATGATGCGAAGCCGGTCAAGCAGCCCCTCCGCCGACTGTCAGAAGAGAAGCGAAGAATTGTGGGAGAAGAGATAGCCCGGCTCCTTGCCGCCGGCTTCATCATGGAAGTGTTCTTTCCAGAGTGGCTTGCCAACCCAGTTCTGGTTCTGAAGAAGAATAAGAAGTGGCGTATGTGTATAGACTACACCAGTCTGAACAAGGCCTGCCCAAAGGATCCGTTTGCTCTGCCGCGGATTGACCAAGTGATAGACTCCACAGCCGGATGCGAGCTGTTAAGTTTTTTGGATGCGTACTCAGGGTACCATCAGATCAAGTTGGACCCAGCTGACCGCCTGAAGACTGCCTTCATCACACCCTTTGGAGCTTTCTGCTACCTGACTATGACATTCGGCTTGAGAAATGCCGGTGCCACTTTTCAGCGTTGCATGCAGAAATGTCTCTTGAAACAACTCGGCAGAAATGCCCACGTCTACGTAGACGACATTGTGGTGAAGAGAGAGAAGCGCGGTACCTTGCTGGAAGACCTGAAAGAAACATTCGCCAACTTGCGCCGATTCCAGATCAAGCTCAACCCTGAGAAGTGCATGTTCGGAGTGCCAGCCGGCCAGCTGCTAGGCTTCCTGGTCTCCGAACGCGGCATTGAGTGCAACCCCGTCAAGATCAAGGCCATCGAGAGGATGGAGATTCCCACCAAGCTGCAAGATGTGCAGAAGTTCACTGGCTGCTTAGCCTCCCTGAATCGTTTTATCAGCCGACTAGGAGAAAAGGCTCTCCCCTTGTACCGACTCATGAAGAATTCCACTCACTTCGAGTGGAATGATCAAGCCGACCAAGCCTTCCATGAGTTGAAGAAAATGCTGACCACTCCGCCCGTCCTGGCTGCGCCGACTGAGAAGGAGCCCATGCTCCTCTACATCGTCACGACTAGCCGAGTCGTCAGCACTGTTGTTGTGGTCCAGCGCCCGGAGGAAGGCCGAGCCCAGCTAGTCCAGAGGCCGGTGTACTATCTCAGCGAAAGTGCTGTCCAGCTCAAAGCAAAACTACCCGCACTACCAGAAGATGTGCTATGGGGTGTACTTCGCTGCCAAGAAACTGAAGCCTTACTTCCAAGAGCACCCCATCACGGTCGTGTGCACTGCCCCGCTTGCCGAGATCATAGGCAGCCAGGATGCATCCGGCCGGGTGGCCAAATGGGCCATTGCATTGGCGCTCTACACGATCTTCTATCAACCCCGCACCGCCATCAAGTCGCAAGCATTGGCCGACTTCCTCGTTGACTGGGCCGAGACCCAGTACTTACCGCCGGCTCCAGACTCTACCCATTGGCGGATGCACTTTGACGGGTCCAAGATGCGCACCGGCTTGGGAGCCGGCATCGTCCTCACCTCTCCCAAAGGCGACAAGCTCAAGTACACGCTGCAGATCCACTTCGCCGCCTCCCACAACGTGGCCGAGTACGAGGCGCTCGTACACGGGCTCCGGCTAGCCAAAGAGCTTGGCATACGCCGGATCCTGTGCTACGGCGACTCAGACTTGGTGGTCCAGCAATCGTCTGGCGACTGGGACGCCAAGGACGCGAACATGGCGAGCTATCGATTCCTCGTCCAGCAGATCAGCGGATACTTCGAAGGGTGCGAGTTCCTTCACGTGCCAAGGGCCGACAACGACCAAGCAGATGCCCTAGCACGGATCGGCTCCACCCGACAAGCCATACCGACTGGCGTCTCCCTCCAGCGCCTCCTCAAGCCGTCCATCAAGCCGTCTCCAGAGTCGGACTCCATTTTCGTACCGCCTGCGCCAGATACAGCCGGATCCGACTGGAGAAACCCCGCAGGCGGCACGGGGACTTCGACAACCGGCCCGGGGACTGCCGTAGTCGCACCCGGCCCGGGGACTTCAGAACCCGGCTCGGGGACTGCAGCAGTCGGCCCGGGGACTGCAACGACACAAGAAGCAATGGCCGACTCACCCAACCCACCCACCCGAGTCATGGTGGCCACATTAATAGAAGAAGAAGTCACAGCTCCCTCATGGGCCCAGCCCATCCTCAAGTTCCTAGTCAGCAGAGAGCTGCCGGCTGATGAGATCTCAGCCAGACTAGTGCAACGACGAGCCGCATCATATACAATAATCAACAGAGAGCTTGTGAAGCGCAGCGTCACTGGAGTCTTCCAGCGTTGTGTCGAGCCAGAAAAAGGAGTGGCAATCCTCAAAGACATCCACCAAGGCGAATGCGGCCACCACGCAGCCTCAAGATCCCTTGTGGCCAAGGCTTTCCGCCATGGTTTCTTCTGGCCGACTGCCTTGGAGGATGCTAAAGAAATAGTCAAGAGCTCCAAAGGATGCCAAGTTTTTAGTTCCAAGCAACATCTGCCGGCTTCTGCACTCAAGACCATTCCCCTCACCTGGCCTTTTGCCGTCTGGGGACTGGACATGGTGGTCCCCTTCAAGACAGCCCGCGGCGGCCTGACACATCTACTTGTTGCTGTGGACAAGTTCACAAAGTGGATTGAAGCAAAGCCAATCAAGAAGCTCAATGGGCCGACTGCCGTAACATTCATCACCGACATCACTACTCGGTACGGCGTGCCGCACAGCATCATCACCGACAACAGCACGAACTTCGCCAAAGGAGCACTGGCACGTTTCTGCGCGATGCAGGGCATCCGACTGGACTTAGCGTCCGTTGCCCACCCGCAGTCAAACGGCCAGGTCGAGCGAGCAAATGGACTCATCCTCTCCGGCATCAAGTCCCGACTGGTTGTACCACTGGAGCGATCGGCCGGCTGCTGGCTCGAAGAGCTGCCGGCTGTCCTCTGGAGCCTGCGCCCTACACCCAACAAGTCAACCGGCTTCACTCCATTTTTCCTCGTGTACTGTGCCGAGGCTGTCATCCCAACAGACATCGAGTTCGACTCACCTCGGATCACCATGTACACGGAGGAGGAGGCCAAAGAAGAAAGAGAAGACGGCGTGGACCTACTGGAAGAAGGCCGGCTGCTAGCACTCAGCCGGTCCGCCATCTACCAGCAAGGACTGCGCCGCTACTACAACCGCAAGGTCAAGCCAAGATCCTTCCAAGAGGGCGACCTTGTGCTCCGGCTGATCCAGCGAACAGCCGGCCAGCACAAGCTCTCGGCCCCTTGGGAAGGCCCCTTCGTCGTCAGCAAGGCACTCGACAACGACTCCTACTACTTGATCGACGCGCAATAACCAAGAGCACGCAAGAGAGACGACTCCGGCAAGGAGTCGGAGCGACCATGGAACGCAAACCTCCTGAGACGATTTTACAGTTGAAAGCAGTATGTATCATGCTCCCCTTTTGTATTAAGTACAAACCAACAGGCCCCCCGAACAGTACTCGGGGACTGCCTTTGTTTATCTATGAATGACAAGCGTCATATCCATGAATGTATTATTACATTTGAATTCTTGTCTGGCACCGGGCTCGACTAGTCGGCCCGGGGACTGGCCGCCTTGAGCTATATTAAAAGTTCTTCCCGAAGTCAGAAAAGTAGTGCGCCGGCTCCCAAGTCCTCTCTTGTTGAAAGTCGCAGATCAAAGAACTGACTGTCCGACTAGCAAGAGGGAAGACAGAAAGGATGCCCACACGAAAAATGGCTAAGGAACAACGAACCTATATAGCAAAAAGACGGCCTCCAAACATGCCTGCCGGCTGCCAGAACAGCCGGCTGGCCGGCTTCCTAAAAACTTAGCTTTAGTCCAGCAGAGCTAGAGTACTTCCCCCCCAATCGGCCAGGCACTCCTCCGGCTACAGATTGCAGAGCAACTGTTTGACTGGGGAGGCGGCAACCAAGGGAGGGCGGCAAAGGAAAAAGCAGAAGGACAAAAAGCAAAAGTACAAGGAAAGGCCAAATGCATGCATAAGTTATATATACATAAAGCCCCCAACAGGCTGGCAACAGACATAAGTTCGAATACACCCAGTGGGTGGAATTGTGCAGATTTAACCAAACATTGTTCTAAAGAGTAACAAGACAGGAAAAGCAAAAGATGGCAGACTAGGGCGCGACATGAAGGCCGAGCTGGTCGGTGAAGGCGGCCTCGCCGGCTGAAGGAGTGGCCGCCTAGCGGGTCTCTGCTTGACCACCACCTACGGCAGGCGACGCACTCACGCGTGATGTGGTGCTGGAGGTGCGGTCAGGCTGAGGCTGGCCGGCTGCTCCACCAGCCGGCTCGGCATCCTCACCCTCCTCCTCCTCTTCTTCACCCTCGTCGCTGGAGTCGATCTCCTCCGCCGAGTCCTCACCGTACGCCGGGTCCAGCCCGAACCACTCCTCCGGCTGGGCGACACCATTGTCGTCCACCTCGGGGGCGAAGACGCTGGTGTCGGTGTAGTCGGCGATCGCCGAAGCCCGCCGGATGATGGCCGGCCGTGCCGGCTCCAGCTCTGTGTCGGCTTGCTGCCGCCAGGTAGCCAGCTGGTCCAGGCTCAGGCCGGGATACCAGGCCTTGACGAACTCCAGCGCCCGCCTGGCACCGGAGCGAGCCGCCGAGGCCTTCCAGGCTTCAAAGCGGCCGACTGCCACCTCCAGCCAGTTGGCAGTACGACTGGGGGTGCGAGGAACCACTTGGCCGGGCCAGAGGGCGGCCAAGACCTGCGCCCCGGCACGTTGAAGACGGTGGAGCAGTCGGTGAGCCGGCTGGATGCGGGCCTGGATCACCAGAAGCTGTTCCTCCAGCGAGCGGCCGGCGGTTGGCAAGATTTCAAAGCCGGCTTGCCTCCGCTCCTGGCGACGGGCCTCGATGGTCTGGTTGGCGGCAGTAGAATAGCCAGGGAAATACTCTGCGCAAGAAAGAGGAAGAAAGGAAGAAAAGAACACCAAAATCAGAAAACAAGCCAAAGTGGCAGATGGCAAGAAAGGACGAAGAGGTAGGCGGCTTACCTTCAACCAGATCTTCGATCTGGCCGTAGCCAGAGATCAGAGTCTGCCTGGCCTCAGCCCATCCAGCCGCCTCCGTCTCGAACTCGGCCTGGAGAGTGGCTTCGCGATCCCGCGCAGCCTTCAGTGCCGCCTTGTGGCTTTCCTCCTGGTCGGCCAACTTCTTGGCCAGGCGGTCGCATTCCTGCACCAAGGCGGCGAGCTCGGCATCCTTGGCGCGAAGGGCAGTCTGAGACTCTCCCAGTTGTGCCCGCAGACTGGCATTGGCCGCTGCAGAGACGGCAGGAAAAGAAGAACAGTAAGAAGTCGTCAAGGAAGATCCGACCCGACTGCTCAGCAGTCGGCCCGAATCTCGGGGGCTACACCCAGTGGGTGCGCTAACGCGCCCCCACATGAGATAAAGAACAAACCACGTACCTCGGCTCTCAATAAGGTCGGCGGTCTTCTGAGCCAGCTCCCGAGCCTGGGAGTTGAAGGCGGCCGCTCGAAGGTTGTGGTAGTCCTGCAAGATGGACAGAAGACCGAAGTAAGAACAAAGATAGCAAAGACAAATCCACCAAGAAGTTCCAAGCCGCCTGCTCAGCAGCCGACTCGGAACTCGGGGACTACACCCAGTGGGTGCGCTGACGCGCCCCCACGGAAGAAATCAAGATCAAGAAGAAATCAAGATCAAGAAGAAGCAAAGATGGGAATACTAACCCGGATGGCCGCCCGCTTCGCGAGGAACTCGTCGGTGAACTGCCTCAGCGCCGCGGCTTGGCTTTGGAGCCGGGTCCGGACGTCTTGTGCAGCCACGTTCACCACGGCCGTCCCTCCGCCTCGCGTCCACCCCGAGGTAGCGCTGGCTGCCTCCGCATCTCGGGCCAACGAGCTGGAACCCACGGCCGGCTGTGGCTCCGACGTAGCCTTCTGCGGCTCCGACGCGGCCTTCCCCGCACGCCGGCTCGACGGAATCCGGACCGCCGTCTCAGCCCTCACGGCCGGCTCGCCCTCCGCCGACTGTGCAGGCGGCGGGTCAGGCCGGCCGCCTTGGGCCGCCCCAGTTGGCGGGGTCGGCTCCGGCGCCCTCTCCAAGATGATGACGTCGTCGCCGCTTCCCCCCAGCCCTGGCTGGTCGCCGCTGGCTCCCTCTGGCGAGGGCTCCATGGGCCCCGGCGCCGCAACACGCAGAGGGGTGACCATCAAGACCTCCCCCGTAGCTTCAGCTGCTTCAGCCTCTGCTTGGGCCCTGGCTGCAGCATCGGCGAGTGCCTTCGCCGCCTCCTCCTCCCGTGCCGCCTGGGCGGCGGCCGCCTTCCGTGCCTCCGCCTCCCGTGCCTCCTGCTCCTCCCGCGCCTCCCGCGCGTTCCGTTCCGTCGCTGCCTGAAGCTCGGCGCGGGGGTCCACACGGCGGGTGGTGCTCCCAGACCCCCTCGGAGACTCGACGACGGAGGCAGCAGCCGCCCGCTCAAGCGACAGCGGAGCCCTGATCATTGGAGAAGAAGACAAGAGCTCAAGAACCACCAAAGAAAAAAGAGTATACGAAAGAAAGTGAACTTACGCCGACACGGTCTGCGGTTGCTTCACCGCCTTGCGGAAGCGAGCCGCCTTTGCTGCCGCCTCCTCCCGCCTGGTGGCTGCCGCCCCGCCTCTGGGTTTCTTCGTCCGGCTGCCGAACAAACCTTGGGCGGCGCGACGCTTTTGACCTCCGCCCCGAGCAGGCGGTGCGGCGGAGGAACCCGCGCCGCGTCCAGATGCCGGCTGGCGGTGCGGGACGACTTCGGCCTCATCGTCGTCCGGCCAGTCGTCAAAGGTGACACCGAGCCCGGAGCCTCCTGCTTCGCCGCCGGCTTGGCCACCACCCGGCTCGACGTCGTCCTCCATACCGGCCGCCGCCAGGTAGGGGTCCTCCAGATCGTGTTCGGTCCGGTCGGGGACGAATCGGCGCTCCGAGTCTGACCCGCCGGCTGGCCGAAGAAGAGGGCTCTGTCGAAGAACAAGCCGACTAAGTCAAAGTCGGCCAAGAAGAACTCGGCAACAAAGCAAAGAGAAAGAAAAAGAGACAAGGAGAACATACCGTAGGCGGCGGATAGGCTCGGCTATATGGCTCCTTGCCGAAATGCCACTCTTCGGTGAGTTTGCAGTTCGCAAGGTAGTTCACCATGTAGGCGACCTCCTCGCGCGGCATCTCCTTGGTGCACATTCGGCTCGGATCGAGCTGGCCGCTCATCTGACAGATCAGATGAGGCCGGCTCTGGAGCGGAAGAACCCGGCGCGTGACGAACGCGGCCAGAAGGTCGGGCCCCGCCAGGCTCTCCGACTGGACCATCACCCGCAGTCGGGCGATGGCGGCGTTTCCAGCCGGCGTCAGCGTCATAGCCCGGAAGGACCACTGGGGCAGCCTGCCCGCCGGTGGGCCGGCTACGTAAGCCGGCAGGTTGATGTAGTCGCCCCGTGGGGCGATGTTCCGCACGTAGAAGTACAACTTCTGCCACTTCTTCACCGATTGGATTAGCGGGATGACGGGGAAGGGGTTGTCGGCGACCGATCTCCGCGACGCGATGAAGGCGCCAGTCTGAGCCGGCACGCCCCGCATGCGCGTGCCCAGCTTCGACTGGAAGAACTCCCCCCGAAGCTCAAGGGTGGGGAGGACGCCGAGGTAGCCCTCGCACAGGGTGACGAAGGCGGACAGCAGCACCACCGCGTTTGGGGTGAGATGGTGCGGCTGGAGCTGATAGAATTCGAGCCAGGAGCGGAAGAAGGCGCTCACTGGAAGGCCGATGCCGCGCAAGAAGTGCGAGCGGAAGACCACCCGCTCGCCCTCCTGCGGCTCCGGCCTGATTTCCTTCTCCGGTGCGAGGCGGACCTCCACCTTGTCCGGGCCGGGCAGCCGCCGCGTGTTGCGGAGAAACTCGACGTGGTCGTCGTGGACGTTGGAGCCATCCCAATCCCCGCCATGCTGCTCCGTGGCGGGAGGCATGGCAAAAACAAGCGCGGCGGCGGAGGAATGCATAGTGGAAGTGCGCGGCGGCGAGGCGCTGTCGCAAGAACGGGAGAGCGAAGAAGGTGGAGGAGGTAGGAGGAGCGTGCAAGGGCCTGCCGCCCTCCACCTCCCCCTACTTATAGCTTCGCGCGGCAGGACCGGGGAAGCCGAACGCGGGGGGAGTCATGGGATTAACTGCACCCACTCCCCCCACGTCTCGCGATTATTGCGCATAAATGCGAGCCGAAACTGCCGCACGGGACGTGCGGGCGGTTTCGGGATGTAGACAATCCGCGCCTAGGCTGGGGCGCAGACGTGGCGGGCCCCCTCCCTGCAGCGACGTCCTGTCACGCGCGTGGGCTGGCAGGCTTTCCGGCCAAGAGGGCCACGTGGTTCGCAGACGGCCAGTGGCCGGCCCGCGGCCCGGTGCACGCGCCAGCGGGCTCCCGCCCTCCGACTCCGGAAGATTTCAACTCAGGCGGCGCGCCTGACCAAGGCCGGCTCCCAGCTGCCGGCTCGCTAAGATGGGAAGCCGATCGAGCTTCTCAACCCCTACTCCACCTCGAAGCCCAATCAGCTTCGGGGACTACTGTCGGAGTAAATGGCCACGGGTAGCCTAACCGACTACCCCTGGTTCTTCTGAAAAAATTATCAGGCCTTCGGGCCTCCAAGCACTCCGAGCATTGGGCCGCCTTCCCTGGCCGGCTACCTCTGGAGCCGACTCCCGGAAGGCGACCCAGCCTCAGCAACCCCTCCCCAGGACGACTACGGGGTGGCCGACTCCAAGAAGCCGGCCAAGAAGGACGCCGACTCCAAGGAGCCGGCCGAGACCACAACCACCAAAGCTACTCCCACATAACGGCGACAAGACGGGGTGTGGCCACAGTGCAGCCCACTACCCCCGAAGCCCGAGGCGGGCATGGCTACAGGAGGCCGTACGGGACGGCTGTCTCCCGCGCGGCTCGGCACTGTAGCCATGCTAGCCTCAACGTCATCCACGACCGACTCCTGTACGGCCTGCAGGCGCCGGGCCCCTTCCGCCAGAGAGAGGGGCGGAGGCGGCCCGGCCTCTCCCAGTCGGCCAAGAGCGTAGCCGGCCCCCAGAAGCCGGCTACTCCCTTCCTCGAAGCAGGAGCCCCATTAAGGAGACAAGACGAGGTAAGGCTACAGTGAGAGCCCCCGAGGCGGTCCACTGTAGCCACGCTTACCTCGACAAAGCCCTCGTCATCAGAGGCGAGGCTACAGTAAGCAGCCGCCGACAAGACCCTAGGCGGTGGGGCCGGCCTGTCGACCAAGAAGCCGGCAGCCGGCGGGACCCACCAGCCGGCGGGACCCAACAGCCGGCGGAGAAGCCGGCGAGCATAGACACTGACGGCTGGGACCGAAGCCCAGCCGGATTACCGTTGTACCCCCGGGGGGGTAGGCCTATATAAACCCCCCGGAGCACCCATGCAAAGGGTTGGCTTCTAAGCATAGCACACACACACACCATAGATAGAGAGAAGCAAGAGCTAGCCTTGTTCTTCTTCTCCCTTGATCCCAACAGCTCTAGGAGCGATTGTAGCTACCCATTCTCGATCTAGTGATCATGCGGAGACCCCGCAGAGCAGGACTAGGGGTGTTATCTCCCTCTATACATATAGCTAGCTAGGTCCTTATAACTCGTTTTTCCCCATGCGTCGATCGATCTACCTCATTAGTTATGTCTCTCCCTTCCTCCGACAAACAACAATTGATCTACCGATCTAGTTAGGTTTGCTTACCAAACAGATGGTTCCCCTTCATCATCCATGCATGTGTCCCGACAGATCTATCACGCACAGGCACACACAGAAACACATCGCCACTCTTATTGATAATATTGCAGTTCTATCCTCAGTTTGTCTAGTAGGCCTCTCCCACCATCTTCGAGAAGCAACTCCATCACCCATCCAGCACTCTACCCCTCTCCCTCTCTCTCTCCTCTCTCTCTATCTCTGTCCCAACCTATTTCCCGTCCTTTAGTTATGTATGGATGTCGACCGCTGTCCCTCGAGACATAGCTGGGTCTTTACTTCTCAACACATATACGAGTCGTTCTACCTCTCTAGTTAGGCTTCTGCCTTCCCTCCCCCCACCCCCCCACACACACCGATACATCGAGTGCTCTAGTCATGTCTCCCTGCCACACACAAACTTGCCATGTGCCCTCTGACGTTCTGGTAGGTCAGTCTCCCTATATCTTTGACTTGCACACTCACAATTTCGATGGCTTCTTCATCGATCTCGCAGCCACCCACTTGATCCTCTCTTCGACTCTATCGATATCTATGACCCCTCCCTCTCTTCTCGTGGATCGCCCCTCTATATATGATATGGATAGGCCTCTATTTCACACACATTGCATGCAATTTTTTTAGATGTCATCGACACATATTCCCACAGATACATTCACGAAATCACGCCCCCAAACAAAAAACACTCACAAATGCACACACCATCTGTCTAGGTTTGTATATCTCTCTCGCACACCCACGAAGGTGGGGGACGTGCACGAAGAGAAGAGGTGCACGCACGGCGCACATACTCCCGTCTCTTTCCCGGCCCAACCACACCCGCGCGGGTACACGGTGGAGCTCATTTCTGTACGAAAAGGCAGCCCACATGGTAATTTGATACGTGTACTGGTTGTCCACTTGATGGAGGATCGTCTACCACAGGTGAACAAACAAATTGCGACTTGACGTGTTATGTTAAAAAAGAGGCAAACCATGTGGGGCCTACCTTAGAGGCAAGGTTCTATACACTCGAGATGCTCTGTACGTATTACTTTTGATGTTTCCCGTCAACTCACAGAACGAGGAGAAGCTTGCTTACTACACCGCGTCTCCCCCGCCCACGCGCGCGGTGGCTCGCAGGACGAGGTGAAGCTTGCTTACTACGCCTTATGCCTGCTCCCTCGCCCACGCGCGTGGTGGCTAGCAGGACGAGGATATAATTTTACTACTCCCTCCGTTTACTCCTCGTCCCTACCTTGGTTAGAGAGATTATCATATTGTTTGGAATATATGTCCTTTAGTAGATTTCAATATGAACTACTAGTACATACTCCAAACACTGATGTATATAGACGTATTTTGGAGTGTAGATTCACTCATTTTGCTCCGTATGTAGTCCATATTGAAACAGACGTAATAGTACGCACTCTCCGTCGCCCCTCGACCCTCGCCCACGTGGTGGACGTGCAACAATTCATTCGGTCTCATATAGCCAGAACGATTCATACTGTAGTACCATTATTGCTCGATTTCCCGGAGATGCGAAGAGCCAATCGCAAGGTTAATATTTTGGATATGCCAAGCGCAAGGTTTATAGGAGAATGAATAGTAGGTGCCGCGTCATTTATAAAGAAAGTTTTTTTTCTTCTGTGGCACATACGCAATATAAATAGGTTCATATGGAGAGAAAAGGAAACCGCTCCACTATATACATAGGCAGGACGAGCCTACACGGTTGCTTGCTGGGGTTGCTCTGTTCACACTCTCTCGCACAAAATGATTGTGGCCACATCTCTCCGCCGGGGGAAGGGGTGGATGCTTAGTGTAGATGCGGTCATCGTCGCCGAAGGTGAAAACCCACTGTCGGCATGTCCCGATTAGGGGTCCCCGCCGTTCTCTCTCACAAAGCCGGTGAGGTTGCCTTCGTCCCTTGCTCACTGTCGCAACGTGGGCACTTGTCGCCTCCTGCCGCCCTCCTCTAGGTTGAGCTACGTCCCGACATCCCTCAGGTACAACTTCCTTTACAGTCGGCTTGCACCACTGCTTCAGCTGCCCACATCACTCCATGTGGATTTTTCTTTACTTCTTTGCCCCACACATACCTGTACTGGCTTCTACGTACTGTATTTGTGATGAGTTTATGTCTCATCAACTAGTCCCAGTAATCTTATTCTAATCACGCTTCTTCTATTTCTTTGCCACAGGGATGCTCATCTCAATTTTGGTGAAACTGCACAAAATGATCCGATGGTCAAAGGGTTGCAAACTTCATTTCTTTGGAAGCTTTAATGTTGCCAGCAAATTAAAGCCTGGTTAGGGTTTAGGGTTCAAGGGCTAGGGACTGCGTGGATCATTTTTTTCTTTAGCTGTCTCTGTTCCAAAATAAGTATCAACTTTAGTAGTAGTACAACTTTGTACTAAAGTTTGCATAAAGTTGAGACACTTATTTTGGAACGGAGGGAGTACATATTGGCTATGATCTGTCAATCATGGAGATGCAATAGCATGCATGTTAGTCTCCTTTGTATTTGATGAAATGTTGCAATGGGGCAACCTTGGACGCAAGATACATGAAACGGAAGCTGGAAGCTTCATAGCATTGTACAAATTTATCTCGCTGCTAAATTACAGTACGTACTATACTAGTACTATGTAAAGAGTTAGGTGTCGCACGGTGTCCAGAAAATATGGCGATAATGTGAGGTGGGCCATGTAATCACTGAGCCTGCGTGTCTTCACTGCTCTCACACTCCTCTGCTGTAAGAATGGAGAAAATTGTAATCTAGTAGTACCTCCTTTCGCTGAAAGCGTGGGACATCCAGCAGTCCTACCACCTCAGTAATAATGACCAATGAGCCGTCAAATCACACAGACCCAGCAGTAAATTGGACGGACGAAGCAACCATCACTCTTGAATCTGCTTCTCTCTTCAACGCAGGCGCCAGTGAGAGGTCGCGTCCGCTCTGCCCGGGCATGAATGCAGCACCGATTCTTTGGAGCGTTATTGACCGTTTCAGGCGGGAAGCGCGCGCGGGCGATTGAGGGGCTTTGGGTGGGCCAGGCTGGTCAGGAGCGGGCGTGGCAGCGGTCTTCCTGTCCCGACCGGACGCTCGGAATCGAGAGGATGCACCAACTCTCGCGGATAAATCGTACACTACACACCATCTCTCTATAGGAGTAGGTCGATGTGTCGCTCTCTCTAACACACACATGCTATTAAACACGCGCACACACACACACGCACACATAGGTTCATAGAATAGGAATACCGTGCGAGTTACTTAGGGAGCCTTTGGATCCTTAGCAAGAACAGTTTATAGCCTAGTCGGGCAAGGTTAGGCGTTTGGAACTGTTAAAATATGTTAGCTTTTGTGGGCCAGCTAGCTTGGGTGGGCTAGAAAAACCTTGCTAGCTCAGGAGAGCTAAATCGGCTCGCTTCCGATGGCAAACTTCGCGTACTACCTCCGTCCTGGTTTATTGGTCCCCATTGTATTTCATGTCAAAATTTGACCATAGATTGAACTAACAAAATTTTCATGCATGTCACAAAAAATTATATCATTGAAAACTATGTTCAAATACGAATCCAACAATATAATTTTTGTTGATATGCATTAACATTTTGTTAGTTTAATATTTGGTCAAAATTTGGCACAAACTACAAAGGGGACCTATAAACCAGGACGAAGGTAGTAGTAACATAGACTAGTAACATATGCATGTTACTAGTCCAAGTTACTTACCACTATGACCAACCTCCACTACTCATACTAGTAGTAACTAGCTATGTTACCACATGCCTCTCTTTCTTCATTTATTGCTTGCCACGTCATCTATTTTATCTAGATATGTGTGATGTTACTACCTATGTTACTCCCACTGTGGGTAGTCTAAGCAATGTAACCAAATGCTCCTTACTCTTCCTTGTTATCTCCCCCGGAAACTCAATGCATGGAGCGCAACTACGCGTTGATCAGTCAAGAAATCAAAGTCGGCTTGCATGCGAGTTAATACATGGCCCTGCATGGTAGCTAAAACGGCATCTCTTAGTTGTTGGGATTAATTGTTGCGTTTAGAGACAGAAATCAGGGCTTTGATTGGAGGAAAGACCGGTCAAGTTTCTCCTTCTCCTCCAATCTGCTTGCATCTTGGTCACGTTGCACCTTCTAACAGGACTTATTACACCTGGACGGAGGGAGTAGTACGAGATACGGTGGCACACTGACTTAGGTTGAATACAAGTGCCCAAAATTGTGTGCACGTTATAATAAGGATTCACTTAAAATAGTACAGGAGCGAACAAAGGGATCAATTGGACAGTGTTCACGAGCAGTAGCGATATGTGTGAGGTAAGATACACCGCTGGCGCTTTTAATTTTTCTTATTAATTTGTTTGTTTCACCCTCTGACTGGTGGGACCCAACGTACCACGTGAAGAGAGGTAAGGTGACTAAGGCTGCATTATTTCTGTACTACCAACACTGCTTTAAATCCCAAAAGACCTTACCACCCAAGCCACATGACACGATTATGATTTAAATCCCAATGACTCGCACGCAAAAAAACATGTCATGCTGGTCACACGAATGCAGGAATGTATAAAAGGTTATTTTCCTCTCATTGAACATAACGAGAGGGTGGTGTAGCTGGTTAGCCTGTTCGCTCATCAAACTTGAGGTCTCGGGTTCGATAACTACACTTGAGCATAATTTTGTTTTTGTTCGACTTCTTTCATCCACCCAATGACAGGTAGGCCCCGCATGACAGAGAGAGAAAGTGATCTGGGGCGGTGCCAGGAGGATTCTTCGACTGGTCAAAATGGCTGGATACGGAGCTATACGATCTCGTAGTGACCGTATAATCACCTCATCACGTATACGCTGCAGCCTCGGCGCTTGTTTTCTAGGGTTTGCACTCTTCACACTCTCTCTCCAGTATATATATACACGTTGGAGCCTCAACGCTTGTAGTTGCTCTCTTCACACTCTCTCACCCTCTCCAGATCTAAACAAGACTTCGTTGGCCTCTCTCTCTCCCCTCACTGCTGGTCAAAGAGCCAGCAGGATCCATCCACCGGGAAGGGAAGGAAGCTTAACGCTGTCGGGAATCCACTACCTGCGCAGCTGTTCTCTTTCACCCAGCGGTGGCGCGGGAGGGCCTCTGACCCCTTCTTCCTCGCCGCAGTACATAGTGTGGGCCGAACGGCCTCCGGTCGCCCACCGAACCACACCCCAAGAACCTTAAGGTATAATTTACTTATTCCACATGCATTGCTCTAGCTGCATGTGGGCCTTTTCTGCTTCTGCACTTGAATGTAGGTGTTGGATCAAACAGGAAAGTTGTGGGGAAAGTTGTATAGCATGAATCTAGGATGTGGTTCAAAGAGGAAAGGAATGGGGGGGAAGTTGTGGGGAAAGTTGTATAGCATGAATGTAGGACTTGGTTCAAAAAGGAAAGGAAGGGGGGAAAGTAGTGGGGATAGTTGTATACCATGAATCTAAGACGTGGTTCAAAGAGGAAAGGAATGGGGGAAAGTAGTAGGGAAAGTTGTATAGCATGAATCTAGGACATGGTTCAAAGAGGAAAGGAAGGGGGAAAGTACTAGTACAGACTGGCCATCCAGCACCTACGTTGGTCAAAAAGGGAAAACAATGACAAATGCAGTACGCACATCTGTAACAAACTGATCTTTTTGTTTTGGGGGACAAGGCTGTAGAGTTTGAGCAGGACGAGATTTGTTGCGCTCACATAGGGAAAGGTGTCTAAAGATAACAAAACCGGAACCAACACAAATATGCTCCTTGGTTGTTTTTTCTTTGTTGCAACAGACTGTGCATCACCCCTTCATACATCGGTAGATGCACATGGTGCTGGTGCGTCCACTGTCCCGTGCAACTCTTTAGCTATTGTTAATCTAAGGCCCTGTTTGGTTAAGAAGTCCCTAGTCCCTACCTGCTTGGTTCCAGGGACTAAACATGGACTAGAGGTTATTAAATGACATGCTAAAAGACCATGTTACCCCTAGTAATGAACTAATAGAGACAAGGTGCGATGCGGGGCAGGGGCAACTATTGGGAAGTCCCAAAAAGACTCTCCCTCGGGGTCTTCTTCCTTTAGTCCCAAATGCCCACCTTTAGTCCTTAAAAGTCCCTCCTGTTTGGTTTAAATGGGACTGACACGGACTTTTTTTAGTCCCTACACCAAAAAGTCCCTCTAAACAAACACCCTCTATTAATGCCACTGGAAAATTGATGCATTGCCACAGTTAAAAGCAAATTACATGTTTAACGAATTTTATTGTTAATAGAATCTCTCTGTTAATATTAATCAATGCCACCATTTGAGAAATGCTATTGTCTTGCTTTCTTTCCCATTTAGATAAGTTAGATGCTTCTTTTTGTTGGCTTCTGTGTCATCCACCGTTATTGACCACTAGTTGTTTCCTTTGCACCTCTGTGTAAACTACTTCACCTCGTTGCTATTGTGAACTTTTGTTGCACTGCAGAAAACACTTTTGTTGCACTACAGAAAACACTTTTGTTTTAAGAGTGTTTTGTGTAGTTCAACCAAAATGTCACACCGACAATGTTGCTTGATTGCTTGATCTTAGTGGAACTGCACAAGAGGAGATCTTACTTCCTATCCGTGTTGGCAAATTTGGTTCAGATCTTCTTCTTGTGAGTTGTTTGAATTCCGCGTCATGAGAGGTCAGTACTAGCCTTCTTTCACATGATTGTGCAGTGTGCTTTCATATGTTGTGCTACTTGTACGGTAATGTTGGACTTCCAATCTATATGTGCACTGTAATATCCCATTGAGGTAGATAAGGATATTTCACAACTGTTGGCATGTAATTTGCCACTTTCATCAGAAAATTAATGTCATTGTTTAGTGCTATACTTGTGCTCCCTAATTGACATGCCAAATCTTACATTGAAGGTGAAGCTTGTCTGTTATTGAACCAAGTGATGAAGGGGAAGAACAAGCGGAAGAAAAACAAAAATCAACTCCCGGTGCTGTAATGAAGCACTGGAACTGTGATGACACAAGTAATGATATAGTTTTGCATCTTAATTTATTGCTATGGCTGGAACGAGAAATTGTTTTGCCACTGATTTGATGCCACTCTTAATGTAATATGTAATTATCTCTACTTGTGCAAACAGGGATCTTCTTTGAAGATACCATATATTTTAGTGGAACTGCACAAGAAGATGTTGGAAATATTAAACTAATCGAGGAGTATATAGTAAGCATGGCAACCACAGTAGATAACAATAGATGGTTCCGGAGAAGTGCTTGATCTGTATGCTCTACACAATAAGCCTCCTAACAAAGGTTGGTACTCTCCCACGGATTTCATCCACATGATTGAGCTTTGTCATCTCTATTGGTGTTGTGCTACTGTTTAGATACTGTCATGAGAAAGTGGTATTGTCCTTGAGAAGTGCTTCATCTGTGCTGTTTTAAATATTTCGTTTCCTTTTTCCGAGCAAACAGAGATGCTAGCATTTAGTTGTACTCTTGTCTTTACACAACAGGATCATCCTCCTCTGAAGAAGAATATGGAGTATGTGAAGTGACTAGTTCCGATTATGCCAGGATGAAGAAGCCATGTCTATCTTCTCATCAGAAGGAGCAGTTGAAGGATGGTTACATTACTCCCCCACAAGACCAAACTAACTCCAGCTCAGAAGGACTGACATATCTCCATCTTTTTGCTGTGATGCGCAAGTACAATGTCATTCTAGGATTCTTTCCGGTGAGTTCCATTTTTTTATAAGTGTGCTCTACACGGACCATGTAGGTGCCTGTTTAAACTGTCAATTCATAGTACAGTTTGCTTTATACTAATCACTTTTTTGTATTTGTGCAAACAGGGGTGCTCAGCTTGATTTCAATGGGAACTGCACAAAATGTTCATGAATACATCGAATCATTCATTTCCGCCACAAGAAAGGAGGTACCGATATGTTCAAGGCGTTGCAACATATAAGGGCGAAATCATACAAGCTACGCGCGAATTTGGTTGATTTTGGTGGAACTGCACAAAAAGAACAACTGGTTTATTTAGCACGAGGTGCCATGTCAATGTCCGAACTAATGGCAAACCCTGCCCATTCCATAATCGTAGGCATTTGATATTTTGGAATGGGAAAACCTTGTCAAAGTTTGCTCATTGATGTACGCAAAACAACAAGCATTTGACATTTTGGAATGGGACAACCTTGTCAAATTTTGGTCATTGATGTTAGCAAGAAGACATGCGTTTGACATTTTTGAATGGGACGCCCTTTGCTGTCAACAACATCGAGCTATTTTTCTTTATCTTTAGTTGTGAAGTAAATATTGGCTCTGATATGTGAATTGCTAAGATGCATAATCATCGATTGTTTTGAATGTTGTCTATGAATTGCCAGGCCTGTGTGTTTGATTGCAATGTACAGGAATGCTAAAAAGATGCTCAAACTCTTTGTACTCCGGTCAAAGTAGAGATACTTTGACTGCAGACACAACTTGTATGCAGACTAAAAAGGACCGGAGGGAGTACATGTGAAACTGCTGCAAACGAGGTGATCACCCTGGGAATAATGCTAGTACGTTTTGTTTTGCATGTTCATCCAATGCCAGTGATACAAGAATTTGAACTAATCAAACTAAATTCATTCATACACGGTCGGATTTCATATAAACATGTCGGATTTCATTACATTTCATACATTCTTCAACTAAAAAGGGGTGCGCTGGAGGTATAATTAATTAACCGAAGCTACCCACCTGTGTCCGGCTGAGCCGAACAAAAGCTTCTTCTCCAGCGGACTGAGCTTCAGTGACTTAACTGCAGGTGCAGTTGCGTAACTGACATGTGGCCCAGATGCCTGTTGGGCCCACTTGTCAGTGAGCCAACTGCACCAGCAGTTAAGTAGAAGCAGCGTCCTTCTCCAACATAGCTCTCCGACTCCACGTCGCCGCCAAGAAGCTAATCGGCCATCAATGGTCAACCCACCTAGCTTGGCTTCAACCGGAGGGTAGCAGCGGTGGCCTTACTTGGACCCGAGCGGCGGCGACCTACTGTGTTCTACTCTTACTTGTTTTCTTTGTGGCGCGACCTCGTTGGCAGCGGGGCGGGGCCTCGACAGAGCCGGCGATGTCCTCTGTCTCATTGTCGGCGAGGCGGTTCCTTGGCAAAGCGGGGGAAATCCTCCCCCTCGTTGCTGACAGGGTGGGGCCTCGGCTGAGACGACGACATCCTCTGCCTCATTGTTGGCGGGGCGGTGCCTCGGTGGAGTAGGGCCTCTGCCTCGGTGCCGGCGGGGCGGGGCCTCGGCGGAGCCGGCGGTGTCCTCTGCCTCGTTGTTGGCGCCGCGGTGCCTCGGCGGAGCAGGGCCTCGTCGACGCCAGCGGAGCAGGGACTCGTCAGAGCCGACATTGTCCTCTGCCTCGTCCTCAGTTTCGCCAAACAGCGGCTCGCCCGCTTCATCGCCCTCTTCGTAGGCGGCCACAGCCTCCGCCACCCGCATGCGTTACCGCCAACGCTCGAGGCGGCCCTCGCGGGCGGAGCGGTACGAGTCGAGCAGCGCCTCCTGCTCCGCCCACTCCGCGGCGATCTGCTCCTCCGCCTGCAGGTGCTCCTGGAGGAGATGGTGGTTGTAGGCGGCGTCGGCCTGCGCCTCCCG
This sequence comes from Triticum aestivum, assembly GCF_018294505.1. Lineage (NCBI taxonomy): Eukaryota > Viridiplantae > Streptophyta > Magnoliopsida > Poales > Poaceae > Triticum > Triticum aestivum. Next base: position 294,244,457 of record NC_057808.1, on the reverse strand, counting down.
GAACTGCTACTCACCCTTCTGCCTCACCGTGTCCATGTATTGGGCACGGGCCTTGCTGATGGTCATGGTGCAATGCACCAGCGAGGATGGCGCGGAGGAGGGGGTTGGCGCCGTATCGTCGACTACCATGTTCTCCATTGGGACGTCGTTGTCCTCTAGCTGCCTGCTGGCCAGCCAGTCGGCGGCAATGGCTGCCATCTCCTTGTGGTTCGTCGTGCACCCGTCCCGAAGAGTGCCGGAGCACGAGGAAGCCATGGTGGGCAGTAGTGGTGTGGACAGGAGAAAGCAAACGGAGGCAGATGACTGCGACTATGGCCGGCGCAGCAGTTTATATAGCAATGGTGGACGGCGGAGGGACGAACGTGTGGCGCTGGAGTAGCCGCCTTGGCAACCGTGTATCATTAATGTGGGCAGCAGACGGATGGACAGACGACACTTGTGTCATTTGAAGGCTGAGCAATCGCCTGCACTGGGAAGCGGGGCGGGCGGCGCTGACCGTTTCGGGCAAAAAGCGCCCGCGGGCGAGGGAGGCAGTCTGGGTGGGCAGGGAAGTCAGACTCGTGCTTAGCAGCGGGTCGGTCCAGTAGCTGGACATGCTGGCTCGCCAGTGAGCTCGCCGAGCTGAGCGACGACAATCAGACGATGGACGTAGCTTCCGACCAGGAGCCGGCGCCACTGTCTGAGCCGGTTCATGTCGTGTTCACCATAGAGAAGGTGCGGCCGCACTTTGATGCCCTAATGGCAGAAGAGCTACTAGCACAGGAGGACCTGTGCTGCAACCTCCGTCTCCTCAACGAGCACCGGTGAACAAGCGAACGACAATGCCGTCGCGGACATGTGGCCCTATGATCCTGGTTCCCGAATGAGCGGGGGGCGCTGTATCAGACCATCCGTAGGGCCCGCGAGGCTCTCTCCGTCGTCCTTCGAGTTGTTGCGCTCGCCGTGGCGCTGCCGTCTCGCATTATCAACATGGTCAACGGACATGAGGAATGATGAGATGACTTTACTTGGAGAGGATGATAGTGGGGACCCACCAGGGCCATAGCCGCACATACGCAAGTGCCTCCTTATTATATACAACTGTAATTATTTTGCTTCCTCCTGGTTTCCTGACATCACGGTCCCACACCATTGTCAACCTATGTAGTCAATAAACGAGAGAATTGCACAAGGGGCGGCCGACAGCTGGGACCAAGCAGCTCGAGCAGTATTTGTGTTTTTGAGGTGTGAGCACTGCAGAGTTTTTCTTGAGCGATGTTTTCATTTTTTTGAGACAAGAGCGATGTTTTCGTTGTTGTTCAGAGGAGAGCAGGGTATTACCTGGGCGGGCTGGGGCCCGTCTAGCCCAGGCCAGATATCCAGCCTAGATATTAATTTTTTTCAGGCTGAAAATGGCTAGCCCAGCTATACTTTTTTTTGAGGAATACCCAGGCAAGGTCAACTTGTTATTCTCCGCCCCGCTAGGCTGCAAATCTTTCCTTGGAGGGATGCATTAGGCTTAACAAGAAAATGGGCTTTAAGAAATAATAAATGGGATGTAATTATAAAAAACTGGGCTGTAACTATAAAAAATGCACCAAACACATAATTAGTTTATAAAATATTATTTTGGATTTTGAAAATTTTAATTTCATTAATTGTTGCTCGCGCAATGTTTTGTTGGATTTTTACGTAATACAAATTTATATTGAAATTGTATTTAATCTGACTAGAAATTTCGGGAAAAAAATATTTCGGATCCCATCAAAATGTGGGAAATTTTATTGAATTTTGTTTTGAACGGTTGGTTGAAATTATTAATCGTTGTCCTAGCTAGAAAATGGGCTGTACTTTTAACAAACTGTAAATTGGCTGTAGTAAATTCCATTAAAATTCAAAAATGGGTTGTACATTCTTACAAATCTCAAATGGGCTATAAGTTCTCCATCACACACTTGTGGGCCTACTAAGTTGACGCGTCCCCTAAAAAAATAACTTGACGCGTATGCAAGGCTTTATCAACTTATAGTCAACACACGGTTCTAGCAACAGTGGCTGTTGGATGTCCATCCAATGGATGTCGTGCTTCTTCTTCAATCTCGGATATTCTAGGTTCACCCGCCCAAAAAATGATTCCTCCCCCTAACATCTGGGGCGCACCGTTTCGGAGGCTGACCTGTGGGCCTACTAAGTTGACGCGTACCAAGGGCTTTGTCAACTTAGTCAATATAAACGATTGTAGCTGCAGTGACCATACGATGTCCATCCAACGACCGTCATGCTTCTTCAACCTCTGGTCTTCTTGCTCTAGCCGCCCAAAGCAGCGCCGGTCGTGCTGCCTACTCCTGCCTCCCGTGGCCGGCTGTGCTGCCGCGGAGGCCTCACTGCCCCCTACGACTCCCACCGCTGGACAGGCCCTGCGGCGACGGCAGCCTCACACCGCAGCCGAACCAGTGAACCCTCGTACTACTCTCCAAGTGGGCATCCACTGCCGCGTCTTCCCCGGCTCCATGTCGTTCCCTCCCTAGGCCTCGCCGTCGTCCACCGCCTTGGTGCTCTCGGCGCGGCGCGGTCAATGTGGTCAATGAACGACTTCCATCGGAAAGTATTGTACGTTGAGAGGCTGACAGCTGGGTCCACGGCCGCAGCAAGGAAGTGCCTCCTTATTACGCGCAAAATAATTATTCCTCCACATGACAGCAGGGACCCACCGGACGGGCCACCGTATTTCCCAAAAAAACGTTTCCCCCCTGACTGCTGGGACCCACCAGCTACATCTTCGCATGCAAGGAAGTGCTTGACTGTCGGGACCCACCCGGTCGAAGTGTACGTAGCGTTGTCATTCTGGTCACAAGTGTGTACGTACATACGATCGGCCTGTCTGCAGGCTGCAACGATGAACCGTGCCCGTGTAAGGAAGCGCACGTGTCGTAGTAGAGACGCGCACGTAGCATGTACACGTACGTACAGCGGCCAGGGTGCAAGAAAGTAAATACGGCCACGTACGTACATACGGGCGGGGTGTCGAACGCCTACTCACGCATACGTACGGCCAGATCTCGTGTACATGGCTGGGTCGGAACGGAGAAATTGCGTCGTCGTCGTGTTCATGGGGAGGCAACGGAATGCGTCGCGTTCATCGGGAAGCAACGGAACGCATGCTGTTCATCGGGAGCCAACCGGCTTGGACGGAACAGCCAATGGAAATGAGGCCTGGCGTACCGCAGGACGGAGGAAACGACCTTGTGTTCGACCGGCCATGGTCGAAACGGGATCCTGTTCATCGGGAGGGGTCTGGCGTACCGCAAAACAGAGGAAACGGACTTCTCTTGGAACTCCTACGATCGAAACGGGGTCCTGTTGATCGGGAGGGGTGTGGCGTATCACAAAATGGAGGAAACGGACTTGTGTTGGAGCGCTTCGGTCGAAACGGGGGTCCTGTTCATCGGGAGGGGTGTGGCGTACCGCAAAACGGGACTCCACGGGATACTGTTCATCTCCACCGTCCACCTCCTCCAGCCTCCACGGGCTACTGGTCATGCAAAACCGTCGACCTCCTCCAGCCTCCACCTGCTCCTGTTCATCCACGGGCTCCTGTTCATCCAGCCTACACTGCGCGCTCCTCCACCGGCTACTGTTCAACCAGCCCTCTCCACGGGGTCATGTTCAACCACCCCTCCACAGGCTACTATTCATCCAGCCCTCCACTAGCTACTGTTCAACCAGCCCTCCACGAGGTCCTGTTCATCCAGCCCTCCATGGGGTCCTGTTCATCCAGCTTCCACGGGGTCCTGTTCACCCAGCCCTCCACGGGGTCCTGTTCATCCACCGGCTCGATCGATCGGGGTCCTGTTCATCCAGCGGCAACAACCTCTACTACCACGGGTTCTTGTTCATCCAACCCCCCACCAGGAACTGTTCATCCAAACCCCCAACAACGCTCAGTGTTCAGAAAGAGGCAGCAGGTTTGATCGGCTTCAGTTAGCGCAGTAGCGAAGGAATCACTCGATCGGGTTCAGTTAACAGCCATCGATCGATCGCTCGGGTTCAGTAGTGTGTAGCCTGCAATGCAATCGCTCGGGTTCAGTTAGAGCCCAACACCTCGCGCCCACACGCATACGTGTATGAGAGAAACGCGCATCGCTCAGCCCCCGACCACCCACCGTAACCGGGAACTCCCTGATATTATGCTCGCCCTCGCTTCTACAACGGTTTTCTCCGTCATGGACGGCCCAAAGAATGTCATGCAACTGTGTCTCCGGCCCGCCCAGGAAGAAAAGCCCATTTTTTGTCATGATTTTTTTCATAGAAGTAGGAGCCCACCAAATCTATGATGATACCGGGTTTTGTAACAATTATCGTCATAGAATTGTCATAAGCATGACAGAAAAAAAATTCGTTCGGCCCAAAATGTCACGGATGTGTCTTTTTTTGTAGTGATAACTGTTGTGTTATGGGGTGCCCCTCTGCCCCCGTCTATAAAGGAGGAGGGGAGGAGGCCGGCCACAAGGGGTGCGCCATAGGGGGCGAAACCGACTAGGCCTCCCAATCCTAGTCGGCTCCCCCTTTCCTTTCTATCGGAGGGGAAAAGGGAAGGAGAGGGAGAGGGAGAGGGAAAGAGGAAAGTGGGCCACGCCCCCTCCCCCTTGTCCAATTAGGACTCCCTTGGGGGGCACCCTTGCGGGCTCCCATCTCTCTCCCCTATGGCCCATGAAGGCCCATTACTTCCCCCACGGGGTTCCGGTAACCCCTCGGTACTCCGATAAGTATCCGAAACGTCCCGAAACCATTCCGATGTCTGAATACCTTCGTCCAATATATCAATCTTTACCTCTCGACTATTTCGAGACTCCTTGTCATGTCCATGATCTCATCTTGGACACCGAACAATCTTCGGCCACAAAAACACATAACTCATAATACAAATCGTCATCGAACGTTAAGCGTGCGGACCCTACGGGTTCGAGAACTATGTAGACATGGCCGAGACACATCTCCGGTCAATAAGCAATAGCGGAACCTGGATGCTCATATTGGTTCCTACATATTCTACGAGGATCTTTATCGGTCAAACCGCAATAACAACATACGTTATTCCCTTTGTCATCAGTATGTTACTTGCCCGAGATTCGAGCGTCGCTATCCTCATACCTAGTTCAATCTCCTTACCGGCAAGTCTCTTTACTCATTCCGTAATGCATCATCCTGCAACTAACTCATTAGTCACATTGCTTGCAAGGCTTATAGTGATGTGCATTACCGAGAGGGCCCAGAGATACCTCTCGATACTCGGAGTGAAAAATCGTAATTTCGATCTATGCCAACGCAACAAACACCTTCAGAGACACCTGTAGAGCATCTTTATAATCACCCAATTACGCTGTGACGTTTGATAGCACACAAGGTGTTCCTCCAATATTTGGGAGTTGCATAATCTCATAGTCAGAGGAATATGTATAAGTCATGAAGAAAGCAATAGCAATAAAACTTAATGATCATTATGCTAAGCTAGTGGATGGGTCTTGTCCATCACATCATTCTCCTAATGATGTGATCCCGTTCATCAAAAGACAACACATGTCTATGGTCAGGAAACTTAACCATCTTTGATTAATAAGCTAGTCAAGTAGAGGCATACTAGGGACACTATGTTTTGTCCATGTATTCACACATGTATCAAGTTTCCGGTTAATACAATTCTAGCATGAATAATAAACATTTATCATGATATAAGGAAATATAAAAAACAACTTTATTATTGCCTCTAGGGCATATTTCCTTCAGTCTCCCACTTGCACTAGAGTCAATAATCTAGATTACATTGTAATGATTCTAACACCCATGGAGTCTTGGTGCTGATCATGTTTTGCACGTGGAAGAGGCTTAGTCAACGGGTCTGCAACATTCAGGTCCGTATGTATTTTGCAAATCTCTATGTCTCCCTCCTTGACTTGATCGCGGATGGAGTTGAAGCGTCTCTTGATGTGTTTGGTTCTCTTGTGAAATTTGGATTCGTTCGCTAAGGCAATTGCTCCAGTATTGTCACAAAAGATTTTCATTGGACCCGATGCACTAGGTATTACACCTAGATCGGATATGAACTCCTTCATCCAGACTCCTTCATTTGCTGCTTCCGAAGAAGCTATGTACTCTGCTTCACATGTAGATCCCGCCACGACGCTCTACTTGGAACTACACCAACTGACAGCTCCACCATTAAATATAAATACGTATCAGGTTTGCGATTTAGAGTCATCCGGATCAGTGTCAAAGCTAGCATCGACGTGACCATTTACGACAAACTCTTTGTCACTTCCATAAACGAGAAACATATCCTTAGTCCTTTTCAGGTATTTCAGGATGTTATTGACCACTGTCTAGTGATCCACTCCTGGATTATAAAGATGTTGTACAGGTGTCTCCGATGGTGTTTGTTGAGTTGGCATAGATCGAGATTACGATTTTTCACTCCGAGTATCAGAGAGGTATCTCTGGGCCCTCTCGGTAATGCACATCACTATGAGCCTTGCAAGCAATGTGACTAATGAGTTATTTATGGGATGATGCATTACGGAACGAGTAAAGAGACTTGCCAGTAACAAGATTGAACTAGGTATGAGGATACTGACGATCGAATCTCGGGCAAGTAACATACCGATGAAAAAGGGAATGACATATGTTGTTATGCAGTTTGACCGATAAAGATCTTCGTAGAATATGTAGGAGCCAATATGAGCATCCAAGTTCCGCTATTGGTTACCGGAGATGTGTATCGGTCATGTCTACATAGTTCTTGAACCCATAGGGTCCGCACGCTCAACGCTCGATGACGATTTGTATTATGAATTATGTGATTTGATGACCGAAGTTTGTTCGGGGTCCCGGATGAGATCACAGACATGACTAGGAGTCTTGAAATGGTTGACATGTAAATATTCATATATTGGAAGGTTATATTCGGACATCGGAATGGTTCTGAGTGATTCAGGTATTTTTCCGGAGTACCGAGGTGTTACCGGAACCCCCGGGAAGTTAATGGGCCTTAGTGGGCTTTAGTGGAGAGAGGGAAGAAGGGCCATGAGGTGGCACGCGCCTCCCCTTGCCCAAACTGAATTGGACAAGGGGTGGGGGCGCGGCCCCCTCCTTCCTTCTCCTTCTCCCCTCCTTCCTTTCCCTCCCGTGGAAGAAAGGAAAGGGGGGGGGGAATCCTACTTGGACTAGGAGTCCAAGTAGGACTCCCCCCTTGGCGCGCCCCTCCTGGCCGCCGACCTCACTCCCTCCCTCCTTTATATATGTGGGCAGGGGCACCCCAAAGGCACAACAGATAATCTCTTAGCCGTGTGCGGTGCCCCCTCCATAGTTCAACACCTCGGTCATATCGTCGTAGTGCTTAGGCGAAGCCCTGAGCCGGTAACTTCATCATCATCGTCGCCACGCCGTCGTGCTGACAAAACTCTCCCTCGTCCTCAACTAGATCAAGAGCTCGAGGGACTTCATCGTGCTGAACATGTGCTGAACACGGAGGTGCATACGTTCGGTACTTGGATCGGTTGGATCGTGAAGACGTTTGACTACATCAACCGTGTTACTAAACACTTCCGCTTTCGGCCTACGAGGGTACGTGGACACACTCTCCCCACTGAGGGAGTCCGGGATTAAGGGGTCCTCGGGCGTTCGGCCTGTTATCCATGGGCCAGACTGATGGGCTGTGAAGACATGAAGACCGAAGAACATACTCGTGTCCGGATTGGACTCTACTTGGCGTGGAAGGCAAGCTTGGTGACAAACTATGAAGATTCCTTCTTATGTAACCGACTCCATGTAAACCCTAGATCCCTCTGGTGTCTATATAAACCGGAGGGGTTAGTCCGGAAAGGGCATATACACATTACCATAGTCATAGGCTAGACTTCTAGGGTTTAGCCATTACGATCTCGTGGTAGACCAACTATTGTAATACTCATATTCATCAAGATCAATCAAGCAGGAAGTAGGGTATTACCTCCATAGAGAGGGCCCGAACCTGGGTAAACATTGTGTCCCCCGTCTCCTGTTACCATCGATCCTAGACGCACAGTTCGGGACCCCCTACTCGAGATTCGCCGGTTTTGACACCGACATTGGTGATTTCATTGAGTGTTCCACTGTGCCATCGGCAAAGGGCTCGATGGTCCCTTCGATCGTCAGTAATGACGTTGTCCAGGGAGAAACCTTCCTCCCCGGACAGATCTTCGTATTCGGCGGCTTCATACTGCGGACCAACTCGTTTGGCCATCTGGAGCAGATCGACAGCTACGCCCCTGGCCGTCGGGTCAGATTCGGGAGCTTGAATTATGTTGCGGATATCCGTGGAGACTTGATCTTCGACGGATTCGAGACCGCGATAGCCGCTCCCCATCGCCCCGATGAACATGGCTTAAACCTGTCATCAGGCCGCATCCAGGAGATAGCTCATGTAGCAGCTCTGGCCTTAAATCCGGAGCAGATCAAGTCGTCCGAAGATGGGAAGCTCAACCCCATCACGGGGGCTACCGATTCCGCGGCGCTGGTGCCGCACGCGGATTCCACTTCATACGGTATCTGCATCAACGGAACCTCAGACTCGCCTCCAATGTCGAGCTCCGAACCCTGCGAGCCCGCGCATACTGAACTCGACCGGTTATCGATCTTCAAGTTCAGCGCCGCGGATGTCTTCCAACACTCGCCCATGGGCGACATACTAAACTCGCTAAAAAACCTATCCCTGGCGGACGACCCGTCGCCAAACTATGTTCGGTTCGAACTTACGGCGGGCGATGGAAAATTTTGCTTCCCACCCGCCACCCACTTCATAGCCACTGTTGAAGACGTAACCAACACGCCCGATCCCCGCTCCGAAAACATCGAGGGTGTGGACGACGATGAGGGGAAAGGCAAGAGCTTACTACCCGCTAGACACGGGATGACCACTTCCTGGTATGACGTGTGTATGATAGACACGCCTTACGGCGCTCTCGACGATGACAAGGAGGATCCGGTCAAGGATAAACCGCTTGGTACACAGCCCGGACACTGGCGCTCTAGGTCACATCACCCAAGAGATAACACTGCCAGCACCAGAGAAGACGATACTCCAGACAACGAAGACCCTGTTGAGGTAGAATCCGAGCAGGTGGAACAGGAAGGCAGGCAAGACAGCCCTGATGAACAGACCGCATATGGGGACTCGGAGGACAGCAATTATCTCCCACTCTCCGAGGAAGAGGAGATCCTCGGTAACGAGGATTTTATCGTGCCCAAGGAACCTCTCGAGTAGGAGCGCTTTAAACGCTGGCTTATAGCCACGGCAAGGAGCCTAGGAAAGAAGCAACTGCAGCTTCAAGCAAGCCAAGATTTGCTCAAGGATAGATGGACCGAGGTCTTGGCCGCTGAAGAATACGGCCTTAGCAGCCCAGACAAAAGCCACCCCAAGAGTAGGTGGATCCCTCAATATGATGGCAGGGCGATGGAGCCCATACCACCATCGAACAATATGGCGGGCCAACCACAGTTCGGTCCAGGCAAAGCAGCTGCCCAAGCAGAGCATCATCCCCACCCATCCGGCCGTCAAAGCAAAAACAGAATAGCTCGGGGGAACACTCGCGATATCAACCAAGACACGGAGGGTACAGCGGGACACACAAGATCGATGTACAGATCACGAAGATATACCCCGACCGACGATGATGGTCGCCTATTCGAACACTGCAGAGCCGACCATGCCCGGTCCAAGCACCGTAAACGGAGCCCGCCGGAGGTGCTTCATAGTGTGGCCCAACATAGAGGAGCCGCACACCCACTCTGCTTCACTAACGAAGTAATGGAGCATGAATTCCAGACGGGTTTAAACCCATTAACATCGAATCATACGATGGGACCACAGATCCCGCAGTATGGATCGAGGATTACCTCCTCCATATTCACATGGCCCGCAGAGACAACCTCCACGCCATTAAATACCTACCTCTCAAGCTTAAAGGGCCAGCTCGGTACTGGCTAAACAGTTTGCCAGAAAATTCTATTGGCAACTGGGAAGATTTGGAAGACGCCTTTCAAGACAACTTCCAGGTAACATATGTCCGGCCATTATGCGCCAATGACTTAAGTCACATTGTCCAGGAGCCCGGCGAGTCAGCCAGGGAGCTGTGGACCAGGTTCTTAGTCAAAAAGAACCAAATTGTCGACTGTCCGGACGCAGAAGCCCTTGCGGCCTTCAAACATAGCGTCCGGGATGAATGGCTAGCGCGTCACCTCGGCCAGGAAGGACCCAAATCCATGACAGCCCTTACCGCTCTAATGAACCGCTTCTGCGCGGGAGAAGACAACTGGCTTGCTCATAAAAGCAACGACGCCAGTGGCCCGGGCACTTCCGAAATCCGAGATGGCAATGGCAAGCCAAAACAAACCGAACACAATAGTCGCAGTAATATATGCGACACAGCGGTGAACGCCGGATTTCACAATCCAAAGCCCGGTCAACGGAAGAAGCCACTAAAGGCAAACCAGGATGGACCATCCACCCTTGACTGGATATTGGACCGACCTTGTCAGATTCACGGTCACCCTGATAGGCCAGCTAATCATACCAACCGTAACTGTTGGGTCTTCAAGCAGGCAGGCAAGCTTAACGCTGATCACAAGGGGAGGAGGCCACCAGGCGATAAAGACGACGGATCGGCTCGCCAGCAGAACACCAGGGGCCAGAAACAGTTCCCCTCCGACGTTCGACCACTCCCGGAACACAAATAGCAGTTCGGCTTCCGCCACCCACCTACTGTACTGGCGAAATTCGCACCACGCGCACATCACTATGCACTGAAGATACCATGGGCATCGGCGGAAGCACAATACGGACAACCCTACAAACATTCCTGTAATGTTTTTTTATCTGTTTTCCTCATTTTTTCTGTATCATCCTTAAACAACAGGTGACCAACTGGACAGCATCTACAACGGACTCTATCGGAGTTCGGATCCGTACACTCACCTAAGGGGCTACTTCCATTAAGGATTCCCCTCCCCGAGGATGGGCGACGCAGACGTGCGACAGGAGGTCCAAAATTACTTTTTGTAGACCGCACTCTTTATTCCGAGCCTGCACTACACCCTTTCTCCTCTGATCCCAACCACGAGCATGTCAAATAGCTGGGTCCGTGGTTCCTTTATATATATATATATATATATATATATATATACATAAATCCATCATTGGCACATCGCTCCATTCTTAGTAAGCCTCATCCGAACTGATCTTTCATACTCTTTCAACAATAAGTACGACCTCAACGGCTGCTTTGCAGATGCACCTCGGCATACCCCGCCAGGGGCTCGGCATGGGAACGAATGAGTTGCCAGTAAAAGTCCGAACAGCTCTATAGCGTACTTCAGCATCGCAAGTTTGGCCTTATATGCATCAGCTCTGAATCATTGTCTTGGGTCAATAGTTGGGTTGCCCAGCTCCTGTGCTTGCTACCCTACGTTTCGCTCTATCGGCTAGGGTAGTAAAGGGAGAACTACTGCGATTGTGCCCTGGCCTAAACCGGATGAGCACCTCAGTAGAGAAAGCCAAAAACTGACTATCATGATGCGGAGAGAGCTGGTCAACCACTTGACGACTTATTGGAATCCTTAGCGATTCTCCGTGTAACACGAGGGATCTTTTACAGATCAGATATGTAAGGCACAACACGCCGCATACATACCAGGGGCTATGTCATAGCCCCACCATAAAACTCCTATGGCTAAGTGAAAGTGTTAACGCCCTATAGCCCGATTGCCTGGTTCGCCGCATTATCACCTCCTTCATGGACCAAGACATTGGTTAAAGAGTGATTAAATGATTTTCCGAACACCCCCGTACTTCCTATGAGGGGGCCGAAGCCGACGACTGGAAAACTTTCAGATTATATTAAAAGGCCGCACCGGAGGAATTCAAGATTTTTGAGCAAAACATAAATAGATTAACTATAAAATCATCTTTTACAATCATCATACACCTCACTCAAACATTATGTTTTTGAGCATTGACCCTCAATCAAGCGGGCGGCCTCCAGGACATCTTCAAAATAATGCTCCGGTTTCGGACGGTCCTCACCTTTGGGCAGACCCTTTGTCGCGACGTCGATGGCCTTCATCTTCCCCTAGAATGTCTTGACTCGGGCAAGGGCCATCCGTGCACCTTCGCACGCCGACCGCTTCGCAGCATCGATTTGCGGCGCTGCATCGACAAGCTTCTGCACCAAACCGAAATAGCTATTCGGCGCAGGCTCGGTCGGCCACAGCCGGATTATGACATCCTTCATGGCAGCGCCAGATACCCTATGAAGTTCGGCCCATTGGAACATCTGTTCATTGAGCAGCAGAGGGCACTTTGACGCGCCAAACTGTGACCAAAAAAGCTTCTCCGTTGCATATCCATCTTGCGCTTGGTAATACTGCGCCGCATCGGAAGAACTCTTCGGCAAGTCCAAATACTTGTCCGGAGAACTCCACACTTGGCTAAGCTGAGCAAAGTCCGGGTCACCGAACTTAGTCTGCAGCAGAAAAGGCTTTCCGGCCACTATCTCCTTCGCCTGCCGAACCTCCTCACGGAGTGCTCTGGATTCTGATCGCGCTTCTCTCGCCTCCTGTCGGGCCTTGTGCAATTCAGCCGTTAAGGCTTTATTCTCCTTCTCAAGAAGTTCGCAGCGGCCAGTAGCACTATCCAACGTGAGTGTCATCATGGACACCTTCTCCTCGCCCTGGCATCGCGCAGCTTGTTCGGCCTTCAATTCAGCCGATGCCCAATCAGCAGCAGCATCACTAAACCGGGCCCGCTCCTTGGCCCGGACTAGCTTCGCCCGAAGAGCCTCCACGGTGGCAGCACCATCTGCATTTTATGCACATTTCATATAAAGCTCTTTTCAGCGTCAAGCACACTGGTGTAAGGAATGCTCGAAATATATACCTTGCGGGTCGTCAAGACGCCTATTGATCAATGCAATGTCATCCTCCGCAATATCCAGCTTTCGCTGCAGTTCGGCCACTTCCGTGTTTCAGGCAACCGCGGGAGGGGAGACAGCCTGTATTTCAAATTAAATCAAGGTTAATACCTGAGCATATCTCTTTGATCCTCTGATCGCTTCCTTCGGAAGACAATCCGAGCCTCAGGGGCTACTGCATATACAACAGGTGCATTCGGTCAATAAAATTCAATTGAAAAAACTACATCACAAACCTCAAAACCTCCCAGAAGGCTCGTGAAGGCCTCGTTCAATCCACTCTTCGCGGATAGAACCCTTTCGACCACCGTAACCATCAAGGCACGGTGCTCTTCTGAAGCAGACGCTCGTCGTAGCATGTCCGCCAGCATTTCCGGCGCTCCTGGGTCTTCGGAAACCGCCACCGGAGTACGGCATTCCTGTGAAGGAACCCGCTTACTTGCCTCCAGAATCATCTCCGGCTGTAAACCGGACGGTTCGGGGACGCCATTCTTTATCCCGGAACCCTGAGCGGCAGAGGCACCACCTTCGGGTAAAACCTTCTCCGTTTCTTGTACTACTTGGCGTTCGGGAGGAGTCCTTCGGGACGACACCTCAGTATCATCCCCCCTGTTGGGCGATGAGGCCGGAGAAGGTGTGTCACTCTCCATCATCTCCGGAAGAAGATCTCCCGAGGAGGAGGACGATTGAGAAACACCAGGCGTTAACCTGCGTGGATGAACATATGTCGAATGATTACTTCACTAGTAGGAAAGGAATGAGGTACGTTTAAAGTGCCCCGGCCTCACTTACGATTTGCCCGAGGTTCGTCCTCATCATCAAGCCCTACGGCAACATCGCTCGCCCGGCCCAGGCCGCCCAACGATGGCATTTTCCTCTCTTGGAGGGCTTCCCCTCCTGGTCTTCAGAAGCGGCCCTCTTCTTGCAGAGGAGGGCTCCCTCTGCACCCTTACCCTTGGGCAAAAGGGGTTCGGTTTCCCCGAATGCGGCTTTTAATTCATCCTCGGGGTGGGTATCACCCCTGGGCTCCCTGCTCTCGCCCTCCTCTGCAGACGCCTGGTACGGTGTCGGAATCAACATCCTCGTCAACAGGGCAGTCGCAGGGTCTTCGGGAAGGGGCGCCGGACACCAGATTAGCACCGCTTTCTTTATCCAGTCCTGTACAAGGATGGATTGTTCAGTATCTTGTTAAGAGATGCTCGAATGGAAGGTGCTTGGATATTGAGTAATTACCGAAGTGTCCGGATGATTGCAGTCAAGGCTAATGTCTTCGGTGGTGTCCGGCCATTGCTCTCGTTCCTCGAAATACAATTTCCACATTCCTTCATGCGTAGTGCCGAAGAAGTGTTGTAGGGTCCGCCGCCCTTCTTGGTTAAATTCCCACATACGGAGAGGCCGCCGCTGACATGGCAGGATCCCGCGGACTAGCATTACTTGAACGACGTTCCCAAGATCGATACCCTTCTCGGTAAGGTTTCAGATGTGACTTTGCAGAGTCTGCACTTCATTGATGGATCCCCAGTCCAATCCCTTATTGATCTAGGAAGCGAGCTGAATTGGAGGGCCGTGTCGGAACGCAGGTGTAGCCGCCCACTTGGAGCCCCGTGGATCGTTGATGTAAGACCACCCCTACCGCCATAGGTCGGAAGATTTGGCGAAAGATCCTTCGGGCCAAACCGTGCTGGCCAGCTTGCCTATCATAACGCTGCCACACTCTGCCTGCTCCTCCTCTGTCACCTGCGGCCTCACATCAAAGGTCTTGAGCCACAAACCAAAGTGCGGAGGAGTCCGGAGGAAGGCCTCACACGTGACGATGAACGTCGAGATGAGGAGAATAGAGTCCGGGGCCAGATCGTGAAAATCCAGCCCATAGTAGAACATGAGCCCCCAGACGAAGGGGTTAAGCGCAAACCCTAGCCCGTGAAGGAGGTGGGATACAAATACTACCCTCTCGCCAGATCTGGGGGTCGGTATAACTTGCCCTTGTGCTGGAAGCCGATGAAGGATTTCCGGGGTCAGATACCTCGCAACACGGAGCTTTGCAATATTCTCCTCTGTGACAGAAGAAGCCACCCACCGGCCCTGACGATTGGATTCAGACACGATTAGGGCTGGTGGTGATCGTACCCGAGGGTTGGAACTTGGGGTGGCTGGGGTTGAGGAAGGAGCAAGCGCAAGGGAAGAAGACGAGACTGGGTCCCTATATAAAGGCCCCGAATACTAGGCGTCTCCCCTGGGTCTCTAAACTTACCTATCACCAAGGAGTTGTACCCGGGGGACGGTTGGGTTACCCACGCGTGCATTGATGAAAATCCCGTAAATAAGGGAACACGATCTCTGCCTTGACAAGACGTGCCAATAAAACCGCGCCCCGAGACGTGGGGCGGCACACTAGCCGACGTTGGAAACGGTAAACCGGGCAGGCGTGACACGATGTCATGAATAGTTATCAACAAGTTGGGCTCGTGGGGTATTGTATTCTCCACAGATATATACACAGGTCCGGATATACTTACTTCATCTGGAGACTATTCTGGAGTTCGGAAGGAGGGAACCCGCCTTGCAATGCCGAAGACAAATCTGCGCGTCAGACTCCTCGTCATTGAAGCCAGGTTCAGGGGCTACTGAGGGAGTCCCGGATTAAGGGGTCCTCGGGCGTCCGGCCTGTTATCCATGGGCCGGACTGATGGGCTGTGAAGACATGAAGACCGAAGAACATACTCGTGTCCGGATTGGACTCTACTTGGCGTGGAAGGCAAGCTTGGCGACCAACTATGAAGATTCCTTCTTATGTAACCGACTCCATGTAAACCCTAGACCCCCCTGGTGTCTATATAAACCGAAGGGGTTAGTCCGGAATGGGCATATACACATTACCATAGTCACAGGCTAGACTTCTAGGGTTTAGCCATTACGATCTCGCGGTAGACCAACTCTTGTAATACTCATATTCATCAAGATCAATCAAGCAAGAAGTAGGGTATTACCTCCATAGAGAGGGCTCGAACCTGGGTAAACATTGTGTCCCCCGTCTCCTGTTACCATCGATCCTAGACGCACAGTACGGGACCCCCTACCCGAGATCCGCCGGTTTTGACACCGACACCCGCTCGTTGCTATGCTTCTCGTAGATAGATCTTGCGTGATCGTAGGAATTTTTTTGAATTACTATGTTCCCCAACAGTGGCATCCGAGCCAGGTGTATGCGTAGATGATATGCACGAGTAGAACACAAAGAGTTGTGGGCGATGATAGTCATACTGCTTACCACCAACGTCTTACTTTGATTCGGCGGTATTGTTGGATGAAGCGGCCCGGACCGACATTACATGACCGCGTTCATGAGACTGGTTCTACATACGTATTTCGCATACAGGTGGCTGGTGGGTGTCTGTTTCTCCAACTTTAGTTGAATCGAGTTTGACTACGGCCGGTCCTTGTTGAAGGTTAAAACAGCACACTTGACAAAAATCGTTGTGGTTTTGATGCGTAGGTAAGAACGGTTCTAGCTAGAAGCCCGTAGCAGCCACGTAAAACTTGCAACAACAAAGTAGAGGACGTCTAACTTGTTTCTGCAGGGCATGTTGTGATGTGATATGGTCAAGACATGATGTGATGTACGTTATTGTATGAGATGATCATGTTTTGTAAAAGTTATCGGCAACTGGCAGGAGCCTTATGGTTGTTGCTTTATTGTATGAAATGCAATCGTCATGTAATTGCTTTGCTTTATCACTATGCGGTAGCGATAGTTGTAGAAGCAATAGTTGGCGAGACGACAACGATGCTACGATGGAGATCAAGGTGTCAAGCCGGTGACGATGGAGATCATGGCGGTGCTTTGGAGATGGAGATCAAAGGCACAAGATGATGATGGCCATATCATGTCACATATTTTGATTGCATGTGATGTTTATATTTTTATGCATCTTATTTTGCTTATTATGGCGGTAGCATTATAAGATGACCCCTCACTAAATTTCAAGGTATAAGTGTTCTCCCTGAGTATGCACCGTTGCGACAGTTCATCGTGCCGAGACACGACGTGATAATCGGGTGTCATAAGCTCTACGTTCAAATACAACGGGTGCAAGAAAGTTTTGCACATGCGGAATATTCGGGTTAAACTTGATGAGCCTAGCATGTACAGACATGGCCTCGGAATACTAGAGACCGAAAGGTCGAGCGTGAATCATATAGAAGCTATGATCAACATAGAGATGTTCACCATTGAAAACTACTCCATCTCACGTGATGATCGGACATGGTTTAGTTGATTTGGATCATGTGATCATTTAGATGACTCGAGGGATGTCTATCTAAGTGGGAGTTCTTAAGTAATATGATTAATTGAACTTTAATTTATCATGAACTTAGTCTTGATAGTATTTGCAAATTATGTTGTAGAACAATAGCTCGCGATGTAGCTCCCTGTTTATTTTTGATATGTTCCTAGAGAAAAATAAGTTGAAAGATGATAGTAGCAATGATGCGGACTTGGTCCGTGATCTGAGGATTATCCTCATTGCTGCACAGAAGAATTATGTCCTTGATGCACTGCTAGGTGACACCTATTGCAGGAGCACATGCAGACGTTATGAACGTTTGACAATGCTCGGTATGATGACTACTTGATAGTTTAGTGCACCATGCTTTACGGCTTAGAACTGGGACTTCAAAAAAAATCGAATGCTGCAGAGCATATGAGATGTTCCAAGAGATGAAATTGGTATTTCAGTCTCATGCCCATGTCGCGAGGTATGAGACCTCTGACAAGTACTTTTCCTACAAGATGGAGGAGAATAGCTCAACCAGTGAGAATGTGCTCAGAATATCTGAGTACTACATTCACTTGAATCAAGTGGGAGTTAATCTTCTAGATAAGATAGTGATTGACAGAGTTCTCTAGTCACTATCACCAAGTTACTAGAACTTCGTGATGAACTATAATATGAAAGGGATAACGGAAACAATTCCCAAGCTCTTCGTGATGCTGAAATCGGCGAAGGTAGAAATCAAGAAAAAGCATCAAGTGTTGATGGTTGACAAGACCACTAGTTTCAATTAAAGCGCAAGGGAAAGAAAGGGAACTTCAAGAAGAATGGCAAGCAAGTTGCCATTCCCGTGAAGAAGCCCAAAGCTAGACCTAAATCCTGAAACTGCGTGCTTCCACTGCAAAGGGAATGGTCACTGGAAGCGGAACTACCCCAAATACCTGGCGGATAAGAAGGATGGCAAAGTGAACAAAAGTATATTTGATATACATGTTATTGATGTGCACTTTACTAGTGTTCATAGTAACCCCAGGGTATTTGATACCGGTTCAGTTGCTAAGATTAGTAACTCGAAACTGGATTTGCAAAATGAACAGAGACTAGTTAAGGGCAAGGTGACGATGTGTGTTGGAAATGATTCCAAGGTTGATAAGATCACATCGCACGCTCTTTTTACCTTCGGGATTAGTGTTGAACCTAAAATAAATGTTATTTGGTGTTTGCGTTGAGCATGTATATGATTGGATCATGTTTATTGCAATACAATTATTCATTTAAGTCAAAGAATAATTGTTGTTCTGTTTACATGTATAAAACCTTCTATGGTCATACACTTAATATAAATGGTTTATTGAATCTCGATTATAGTGATACACATTTTCATAATATTGATGCCGTTTAGGTCATATTGGTGTAAAGCGCGTGAAGAAACTCCATGTGGATGGACTTTTGGAATCACTTGATTATGAATCGTTTGATGCTTGCGAACCATGCCTCATGGGCAAGATGACTAAGACTCCGTTCTCCGGAACAATGGAGCGAGCCACTAACTTATTGGAAATAATACATACCGATGTATGCGGTCCGATGAGTGTTGAGGCTCGCGGCGGGTATCGTTATTTTCTAACCTTCACAGATGATTTGAGCAGCTATGGGTATATCTACTTAATGAAACACAAGTCTGAAACATTCAAAAAAGTTTAAAGAATTTTACAGTGAAGTGGAGAATCATCATAACAAGAAAATAAAGTTTCGATGATCTGATCGCAGAGGCGAATATTTGAGTTACGAGTTTGGCCTTCATTTAAAACAATGTGGAATACTTTCACAACTCACGCCACCTGGAACACCACAACGTAATGGTGTGTCTGAACGACATAACCGTACTTTATTAGATATGGTGCGATCTATGATGTCTCTTACCGATTTACCACTATCGTTTTGGGGTTATGCATTAGAGACAACTACATTCACGTTAAAGAGGGCACCATCTAAATCTATTGAGATGACACCGTATGAACTATGGTTTGGCAAGAAACCTAAGCTGTCATTTCTTAAAGTTTGGGGTTGCGATGCTTATGTGAAAAAGCTTCAACCTGATAAGCTCGAACCCAAATCGGAGAAGTGCATCTTCATAGGATACCCAAAAGAAACTGTTGGGTACACCTTCTATCACAGATCCGAGGGCAAGATATTCGTTACTAAGAATGGATCTTTTCTAGAGAAGGAGTTTCTCTCGAAAAGAAGTGAGTGGGAGGAAATTAGAACTTCATGAGGTAATTTTACCTTCTCCCGAATTGGAAAGTAGTTCCTCACAGAAATCAGTTCCAGTGATGCATACACCAATTAGTGAGGAAGTTAATGATGATGATCATGAAAACTTTGGATCAAGTTACTACCGAACCTCGTAGGTCAACCAGAGTACGGTCCGCACCAAAGTGGTACGGTAATCCTGTTTTGGAAGTCATGTTACTAGACCATGACGAACCTACAAACTATGAGGAAGCGATGATGAGCCCAGACTCCGCGAAATGGCTTGAGGCCATGAAATCTGAGATGGGATCCATGTATGAGAACAAAGTGTGGACTTTGGTTGACTTGCCCGATGATCGGCAAGCCATTGAGAATAAATGGATCTTCAAGAGGAAGATGGACGCTGATGGTAGTGTTACTATCTACAAAGATCGAATTGTTGCAAAAGGTTTTTTGACAAGTTCAAGGTGTTGACTACGATGAGATTTTCTCACTCGTAGCGATGCTTAAGTCTGTCCGAATCATGTTAGCAATTGCCACATTTTATGAAATCTGGCAAATGGATGTCAAAACTGCATTCCTTAATGGATTTCTTAAAGAAGAGTTGTATATGATGCAACCTGGAGATTTTGTCCATCCTAAAGGTGCTAATCAAGTGTGCAAACTCCAGCGATTCATCTATGGACTGGTGCAAGCATCTCGGAGTTGGAATATACGCTTTGATAAGGTGATCAAGGCATATGGTTTTATACAGACTTGTGGTGAAGCCTGTATTTACAAGAAAGTGAATGGGAGCACTACAGCCTTTCTGATAAGTATATGTGAATGATATATTGTTGATCGGAAATGATGTAGAATTTTCTGGAAAGCATAAAGGAGTGTTTGAAAGGATTTTTTCAAAGAAAGACCTCCGTGAAGCTGCTTAAATATTGGGCATCAAGATGTATAGAGATAGATCAAGACGCTTGATAAGAATTTTGATGAGTACATACCTTGATAAGATTTTGAAGGAGTTCAAAATGGATCAGTCAAAGAAGGAGTTCTTGCCTGAGTTGTAAGGTATGAAGTTGAGTAAGACTCAAAACCCGACCACGGCAGAAGATAGAGAGAGAATGAAAGTCATTCCCTATGCCTCTGCCATAGGTTCTATAAAGTATGCCATGTTGTGTAACGAACCTGATGTGTACCTTGCCATGAATTTGGCAAGGGGGTACAATAGTGATCGAGGAGTAGATCACTAGACAACAGTCAAAATTATCCTTAGAGGACTAAGGAAAATATTTCTCGGTTATGGAGGTGATAAAGAGTTCGTCGGAAAGAGTTACGTCGATGCAAGCTTTGACGCTGATCTAGATGACTCTAAGTCTCAATCTAGATACGTATTGGACGTGGGAGCAATTAGCTAGAGTAGCTCCATGCAGAGCATTGTAGACATAGAAATGTGTAGAATATATATGGATCTGAATGTGGCAGACCTGTTGGCTAAAACTTCTCTCACAAGCAAAACATGATCACACCTTAGTACTCTTTGGGTGTTAATCACATAGCAATGTGAACTAGATTATTGACTCTAGTAAACCCTTTGAGTGTTGGTCACATGGAGATGTGAACTACGGGTGTTAATCACATAAAGATGTGAACTATTTGTGTTAAATCACATGGCGATGTGAACTAGGTTATTGACTCTAGTGCAAGTGGGAGACTGAAGGAAATATGCCCTAGAGGCAATAATAAAGTTTTTTTTTATATTTCCTTATATCATGATAAATGTTAATTATTCATGCTAGAATTGTATTAACCGGAAACTTAGTACATGTGTGAATACATAGACAAAACATAGTGTCCCTAGTATGCCTCTACTTGACTAGCTCGTTAATCAAAGATGGTTTAGTTTCCTAACCATGGACATGTGTTGTCATTTGATAAACGGGATCACATCATTAGAGAATGATGTGATGGAAAAGACCCATTCGTTAGCTTAGCATTATGATCGTTTAGTTTTACTGCTATTCCTATCTTCATAACTTATACATGTTCCTTTGACTATGAGATTATGCAATTCCCGATTACCGGAGGAACACCTTGTGTGCTATCAAACGTCACAACATAACTGGGTGATTATAAAGATGCTCTACAGGTGTATCTGAAAGTGTTTGTTGAGTTGGCATAGATCGAGATTAGGATTTGTCACTCCGTGTATCGGAGAGGTATCTCTGGGCCCTCTCGGTAATGTACATCACTATAAGCCTTGCAAGCAATTTGACTAATGAGTTAGTTACGGGATGATGCATTACGGAACGAGTAAAGAGACTTGCCGGTAATGAGATTGAACTAGGTATGATGATACGGACGATCGAATCTCAGGCAAGTAACATACCGATTACAAAGGGAACAACGTATGTTGTTATGCGGTTTGACCGATAAAGATCTTCGTAGAATATGTAGGGGCCAATATGAACATCCAGGTTCCGCTATTGGTTATTGACCGGAGATGTGTCTCGGTCATGTCTACATAGTTCTCGAACCCGTAGGGTCCGCACGCTTAACGTTCGATGACGATTTGTATTATGAGTTATGTGATTTGATGACCGAAATTTGTTCAGAGTCCCGGATGAGATCACGGACATGACGAGGAGTCTCGAAATGGATGAGAGGTAACGATTCATATATTGGACGGTTATATTTGGACATCGGAATGGTTTCGAGTGATTCGGGTATTTTTCCGGAGTACCAAGGGGTTACCGGAACCCTCGGGGAAGTTAATGGGCCATAGTGGGCTTTAGTGGAGAGAGGGAAGAAGGGCCACGAGGTGGCATGCGCCTCCCCCCTGCCCAAACCGTATTGGACAAGGGGTGGGGGTGAGGGAGTCCTGGATTAGGGGTTCCCGGCGTCCGGGCTATGTGACATGGGCCGGACCGATGGGCCGTGAAGATACAAGACAGAAGGCTTTCTCCCGTGTCCGGATAGGACTCTCCTTTGCATGGATATCAAGCTTGGCATTCGGATATGAAGATTCATTTCCTTGTCAACCGACTCTATACAACCCTAGGCCCCTCCGGTGTCTATATAAACCGGAGGGTTTAGTCCGTAGAGGCGATCATAATCATAATGGCTAGACATCTAGGGTTTAGCCACTACGATCTCGAGGTAGATCAACTCTTGTAACCCCTATATTCGTCAAAGTCAATCAAGTAGGAAGTAGGGTATTACCTCCGTTAAGAGGGCCCGAACCTGGGTAAACACTATGTCCCTGTCTCCTTTTACCTTCGATCCTTAGATGCACAGTTCGGGACCCCCTACCCGAGATCTACTGGTTTTGACATCGACATTGGTGCTTTCATTGAGAGTTCCACTGTGCCGTTGTCGAAAGGCTCGATGGCTCCATCGATCATCTACAACAATGCTGCCGCGAAGGAGATTTTTCTCCCTGGCCAAATCTTTGTATTCGGCGGCTTCGCACTGCGGGCCAACTCGGTTGGCCACTCAGAGCAGATCGACAGCTACGCCCCTGGTCATAAGATCAGTTTTGGAAATCTGAACTATGTCGCTGATATCCGAGGAGACTTGATACTCCAGGGGTTCGCGGCCCCAACCACCGCTCTGGCCTTAGATCCGAAGCACATCACCAGGTCCGAAGACGGGACTCTAGAGCCCGCCGGACTCTTTGCAGCTATAGAGCTCGATACTGGAGAACCAGAGGGGATAGCATCACTGGTAGGCCTGGAGTTACGTCATGCTCCCTCTATCATCATAAAGCCGGACTCTTCTCCGGACACTAGCTCCGAACCCTCGAAGTCCGCGTCATGTGAGCTCGGCCAGGGAACTTCTGTCCCGCCCAACTCCATAGACTCTCGCTTCCCTGTCCAAACCTCGCTCTTAAACGAGGCCTTGGACTTAATGCGATCCCTCGCCATCACAGAGGAATCTCTTACGAGTTGCGCCCAGCCCGGACTAGGGGCTGAAAGCAGGGAACTTTACTTCCCACCCACCACCCACTTCATAGCCAGTGTTGAGGATTTAACCGGCATTCTCAATTATGCCTCTGAAGACATTGACGGTATGGACGACGATGCCGGAGAGGAACAGGCCCAAAACCCATCGTTCACCAAACGCTGGACGGCCACTTCCTCATATGACGTGTACGTAGTGGACACACCTAAAGAAGGCGACGGCAATGATGAGAAGGACCCAGTCGAGGACGAACCTCCTGAGATACCACCAAAGCGTCGACGTCAGCGGCGCTGCTCTAAATCGCGTCGCGGAAAAGATAGCAATACCGGCACCGGAGACAATAATACTCCAGAGAACGCCGAAGACCAAGAAGCCCCCATCGAACCAACATTCGAACAGGATGATCGGGAGGACGGGCAAGTTGACCCTGATGAGCCAGCAGGGAATGAGGACTCGGAGGATAGCAACTATCTACCACCCTCCAAGGACAACATGAGCCTCGGCGACGAAGATTTCATCGTGCCAGAGGAACCCCTTGAACAAGAGAGCTTTAAGCGCCGGCTAATAGCCACTGCAAGGAGCCTAAAAAAGAAGCAGTAACAGCTTCAAGCTAACCAGGATCTGCTCAATGACAGATGGACTAATGTCCTGGCAGCTGAAGAATACAGCCTCGAACACCCAACCAAGAGTTACCCGAAGCGCAAGCTGCTACCCCAATTCGAAGATGAGGCGCTGGAGCCCATACCACCAGCGCGTAACGCTACTGACGGACCTGACCGACCACCACTTGGCCGATACAGAACGGCAACTCAAGCTGAACACTAGCCCACACCACCTCGCCGTAAAGGCAGAGAAACAACAGCCCGGGGATACACATATGACCTACGACAGGACCTGGAAAATAGAGCCGGTCAGACCAGATCAATCTACAGATCACGGGGTCGTTCCTCGGCGCGAGAAGACGGCTATCAAGCCTGGCACGACAAGCATAGCAACGCCCGGGCCGGAAACCGCATACGGACTTCATCCGAGCTACGTCGTCACATGGACCGATACAGAGGCGCCGCACACCCCCTATGCTTCACCGATGAGGTAATGGAGCATGAGTTTCCAGAAGGGTTTAAACCCGTGAACATCGAATCTTACGATGGCACAACAGATCCCGCAGTATGGATTGAAGATTTTCTTCTCCACATTCACATGGCTCGCGGTGATGATCTACATGCCATTAAATACCTCCCACTAAAGCTTAAGGGACCAGCTTGGCACTGGTTAAAAAGCCTCCCAGAAAACTCCATCGGAAGCTAGGAAGACTTGGAAGACGCCTTTAGAGACAACTTCCAAGGCATGTATATCCGGCCTTCGCACGCCGATGACCTCAGTCACATAGTCTAGCAGCCCGGAGAGTCGGCCATGAAATTCTGAATCAGGTTCCTAATCAAAAAGAACCAGATTGTCGGCTGTCCGGACGCCGAAGCCCTAGCGGCCTTTAAACACAGCATCCGCGACGAATGGCTCGCCCGATACCTCGGCCAAGAAAAGACGAAGTCCATGGCAGCCCTCACAACACTCATGACCCGCTTTTGCGCAGGTGAAGATAGCTGGCTAGCTTGTAGTAGTAACAGTACCAGCGACCCTGACACTTCCGAAGTCAGAAACGGCAACGGCAGGCCCCGACGCAACAAACACAAGCGTCGAAGCAACAATGACAATACCAAAGATACGGCGATCAATGCCGGATTCAGTGGCCCCAAGTCCGGTCAGCGGAAGAGGCCATTCAAAAGGAACAAAGACGGTCCATCCAACTTGGACCGAATACTCGATCGACCCTACCAAATTCATGGCACCCCCGACAAGCCTGCCAATCATACCAACAGAAGTTATAGGGTCTTTAAACAGGCCGGTAAGTTAAATACCGAACATAAGGGGAAAGGGTCGCCCAGCGAGGACGACGGCGAGGAGCCTTGTCCACCGAACACAAGGGGACAGAAGAAATCCCCCCCCCCCGAAGTCAAAACAGTGAATATGATATACGTTACTCACATCCCCAAGCGGGAGCGCAAGCGCGCGCTAAGGGACGTCTATGCGATAGAGCCAGTCGCCCCAAAATTCAACCCATGGTCAGCCTGTCCGATCACTTTCGATCGTAGAGGCCATCCGACCAGTATCCATCACGGAGGCTCGACTGTACTGGTCCTCGACCCAATTATTGATGGATTCCACCTTACGCGAGTCCTCATGGACGGCGGCAGCAGCCTTAACCTGCTTTATCAGGATACAGTCCGCAAGATGGGTATTGATCCGTCAAGAATCAAGCCCACCAAAACTACCTTTAAAGGAGTAATACCTGGTGTAGAGGCCCGCTGCACGGGCTCGATCACATTGGAGGTCATCTTCGGTTCGCCGGACAACTTCCGAAGTGAAGACTTGATCTTCGACATCGTCCCCTTCTGCAGTGGCTACCATGCACTGCTCGAATGAACCGCGTTCGCTCGCTTCAATGCGGTCCCATACTATGCCTATCTCAAACTCAAAATGCCCGGACCATGCGGTGTTATAATAGTCAATGGAAACATGGAATGCTCACTCCGTACGGAGGAGCACATCGCGGCCCTGGCAGCGGAGGTACAAGGCGGCCTTATCAAGCCAACTATTACATCAGCGGCCAAGTCCCCGGACACTATCAAACGAGACCGGACTACCCCGCAACGCGACAGTCCAGCTCGTCAGGAGGTCGATTAGCAATTTGGCCTCCGTCTCAGCCCCAACAGAATTGCGGCATATGTACCACGCGTACATCACTACGCATTAAAGATACCATGGGCAAAATGGAGGCATAATAAAGATAAAGTCCACAATACGGCTAGACCCTATCCGGACACTCATATTTCCTTTTTCTCTTATTTTTATTTTTCCAGGTTCCTTACCACCCACATCACCTTTTCGACGGTACCAAGGGACCTTTCCCGGGCCCATCATGAAAACCCGATCGTCGATCCTTTCGAAGGATAATACACCAAGGAGAAAAGTAGCGTAGACGCGTGCCAGAGTATCTAAAGGGTCTTTAAAGATCACCTCGTCCGTTTTCAGGACCCGTACACAGCTTTCCCTTGTGCCCGACATGTAAAATAGGCTTGTTGATTATCGCATTATTTGTACAAATATGTTTTGACGTATCAATCAGACTATAATGGAAACAGTTTCTAGCCCAACCTATACGGTACTGGCCTATTTCTTAAATATGCATTTCCCTGTTTTTCGTCCGATTGTTATGTACACCTCGGCACGACTTAAATCGTCACGGGCTCTATTGAGCCACGTACATTAAAAAAACATAAAATAAGTCTGAACACTTTTATAGTACAATTCGGCGTCCCGAATATAGCATTATATGCATTAGCTCCGAATCATGTCTTTGGTCAATAGTTGGATTGCCCGGCTCCTGTGGTTACTGTCTTACGTTCCGTTTGTTCGGCTAAGGTAGTAAAGGGAGAACTACTGCGATTGTGTTTCTGGTTCATCCGGATAAACACCTCAGTAGAGAAAGCCGAAAACTGACTGTCATGATGCGGCGAGAGCTGGTCAGCTATTCGGTGACTAAGTATAAATCTTTTGCGATTTTTTTCTGCATCACGCGACAAACCGGCCTTCACCCAGTCGGGCATTTACAACACCCAAGTTCGGATAATTGAATAATACTAGGGGCTGCGCCTACACTCCCATTGTCAAACTCCTATGGCTAAATGAGAGTGATAAAGCCACATGGTCTGATTGCCTGGTTCGCCGCACTAAAACCTCGTTCAAGGACCAAGTCGTTGGGTCAAGTGTGTTTAGATGCTATCCCGAACACCCTCGTACTACCTACGTTGGGGCTGAAGCCGACGACTGGCCAACTCTCAGATACCGTAAACGGCCGCACAGGAGGAAACATTTTAAAATAAAACAAGCAACATATCATACATAAGCCTTGTTTCATAATACAACAATTGGACAACATGGATACATTCATTCAAAAATAATGTCCTTCAAACACTGGCCCTCTACAATGCGGGATCCTTCCAGGACGTCCTCGAAATACCGCTCCGGCGTGCAGTGCTCTTTGCCTGCGGGCGGTCCCTCGGTTGCAAGCTTGACGGCGTTCATCTTCGCCCACTGCACTTTGACACAGGCGAAGGGCATCCGCGCACCTTCGATACAGACCGACCACTTCACGGCATCAAGCCGGGGGCAGGCACTGACCAGCCGCTTCACGAGCCTGAAGTAGCTGCTGGGTATGGGTTCGGCGGACCAAGGACGGATTATAAAATCCCTCATGGCCAATCCGCCCCTCCTATGTTGTTCGGTCAACTGCTACAACTGATCACTGAGGGGCACGGGATGCTCTGGTGCTAGGTACTGCGACCAGAGCAACTTTTCCGTCGAGCTCCCCTCTTCGGCTCGGAAGAACTCCGCACCATCGACAACACTCCGGGGCAGGTCCGCAAACGCTCCTGGAGAACTCCAAATCCGGGTTAGTAAGATATACTTTCTTCTCACAAATTTGCTCTGCAAGTTAAAGGCCTTACCCG
Source organism: Triticum aestivum (assembly GCF_018294505.1). Taxonomy (NCBI): domain Eukaryota; kingdom Viridiplantae; phylum Streptophyta; class Magnoliopsida; order Poales; family Poaceae; genus Triticum; species Triticum aestivum. The sequence goes on along the minus strand of NC_057808.1, from coordinate 294,216,434 downwards.
CCGCAATCTACTTTGCCTCTTGGATCTTCCGGCAGGCGCTTTGGGCTTCGGCCCGGGCCTCCTGTGCACTTTGGAGGGCCTTAGTAAGTTTGGAATTTTGATCCGAAATCTTGCGCTCTAAGGACTCACATTTGCTCATAGCATCCTTGAGCTCTTGCTGGACTTCCTCCACCCTTGATTCATGTTTTAGGCGGGCGGCTCATTCCTCCTCCACCTCTTTCTTGGCCTCGGCCAGCGCGCTCTTGAGGGTCTCGACCTCTGACGCGTCAGTTATGAGCAAAATTATAACACTCATTCAGATGACAAATAATAGCTTATATCATTTTAGACGCATTCTCGGTATCACATACCTTGATTTTCCTCTAACTTCCGCCTCAGCTCGGACGCTTCGGCAGCATGGGAAGCTGACGCCTGCATCGCAACCTGTTTGTTCAAATAGATATGTATATTAATCTCCTGCACGAGTTATTAGATCTCTGTCCGGCCTTTCTTTGCGAACACCGACCAGAGTCTCAGGGGCTACTATCTGTACACACGCATTCTTCTCATATAGCTAAAAAAGGCATTATATTACATACCTCGAAGCCTCTCAGAAGGCTAGTGTAGGCCTCATTCAATCCGCTTTTAGCGGACCAAACCTTTTCAACTACCATACCCATAAGGGTACGATGTTCTTCGATGATGGTGGCGCTCCGAAGCGCTTCCATCAGAGTATCCGGCGCCTCCGCGTTGACAGAGGTCGCCGGCGGAATTGGCGCACCCCCTTCTTTTGAAGGAGGTTGCTCGCCTGATTCCGAAGCCGTATGGGTCTCCGAAATAATATTCGGTTGGGGCCGAATTGGACGTGGCCCCCGTCGCCAGTCTCCATGGGGGTCGATTCCCCCATGTTTCCGGAAGCAGAGGTATCGCCCTCTGGCGCCACCTTGACGGCCTCCCGCACCTCTCCCTGACCCGGAAGGGTCCTTCGGGACAACACTTCGGCGTTGTCCGTAGCAGTGGGGGGAGGCCGGTGGAGGCGACTCGCTATCCATCATGTTCGGACCCATCAAATTCCCCGAAGATGAGGATCTCTGGGGGAGAACGCGAGCCGGACTGCAACACGTAATTCAGTATATTAAAATCACAAGGCAGAAAACCAGATATATATATATATAAGTACAAGTGCCTTTGGGTACTTACGATCCGGCCAGAGGCTTCGGCCTTGGGCGCCACTGAGGGATGTCGTCGGCGTCCGATTCGGAATCATCTGTAAGGGAGATTCTCCCTTTCTTGGACGCCTCCGCCTCCAGATCCGCAGAAGCCCCCCTTTTCTTCTTTCCCCCCTTAAGGGGACAATTACTCTCTTCCTCCTCCTCTTCGTCTTTGACAGGCGAGGAGTGAGTCTTGGTGTCTTCAGACACTACGTCCGAAGCACCCTTACGGCGGAGGCCACTTTTGGCCTCCTTGCCCTTCTTCTTGGTTTTCTTTTCCGGCACCGGAACCAGCATCCTCGTTAACAAAGAGATGGCTGGGTCTTCGGGTAGCGGAGCTGGACAGTGAATCTGCTCCGCCTTCTTCGTCCAGCCCTGTGGGAAGAATGGAAAGCTTAGTATGCTCCTTGGATTTACAAAAAGTAAGGTCATTGGAAGACTTACGGGAGTCGCTGCGTGAGTACAGTCGAGGCTGAGGTCATCGGTCGTTTTCGGCCACGTCTTTTGGGCCTTGAAAAGCAGCTTCCACATGTCTTCATGCTTCATGCCGAAGAACTGCTGCAGGGTCCGGGGACCGGCCGGGTCGAACTCCCACATATACTGAGTTTGGCGTTGGCATGGGAGAATCCGGCGAAAGAGCATTACCTGGATTACGCTGGTGAGACTGGTATTCTTGTCTACCATACTTTTGATGCGCTTCTGCAGCATCATCACCTCGTCAGACGACGCCCAGTCTAGGCCCTTGTTGAGCCAGGATGTCAGCCGCATTGGAGGCCCGGACTTGAACTCGGGAGGAGCGGCCCATGTGGAGTCACGGGGTTCCGTGACGTAGAACCACTCCTGCTGCCATCCCTTCATGGTCTCCATGAAGGTGCCTTTGGGCCAAGTAACATTGGGGAGCTTGCTCACCGTGGCGCCGCCGCACTCCGCGTGTTGACCATCCACCACTTTTGGCTTCACATTGAAGACCATGAGCCATAGGCCGAAGTGGGGAGGGATGCGGAGGAATGCCTCACAAACGACGATGAACGCCGAAATGTTGAGGAAGGAATTCGGTGCTAGATCATGGAAATCTAGCCCGTAGTAAAACATAAGGCCGCGGACGGAAGGATGGAGGGGAAACCCTAATCCGCGAAGGAAATGAGGGATGAATACAACCCTCTCATTGGGCTTCGGAGTAGGGACGATCTGCTTCTTGGCCGAAAGCCGGTGAGCGATTTCCTTCGCTAAGTACCCCGCTTCCCGGAGCTCCTTGATGTTCCCCTCCGCGACGGAGGAGGCCATCCACTTGCCCTGCGCTCTAGATCCGGACATGGCTAGAGTGTTTTCTGGGGACGGAAGGGATTGAAGCTTGGGCGCTGGAGCTCGAGGGCGGATGGGCTGAGGAAGAAGAAGGCGTGGGGTGAAAAAGTGGATCCTTATCTCTTGATAAAGGCAGTGAATATCAAGCGTCCCCCTACGAGCCTTAAAACTCGCCTATTCCCATGGGGTCGTGCGGACGACATGGTTGGATTACCCAAGCCCATATTGATGAAAATCCCGGAATAAGGGGACATGATCACTGCTTTGACAAGACGTGTCACCGGAGGGTGCGTCTCGAAACGCGAAACGGGAGATTGAAAAATGATTCAAAATAATGAAGAGGCCAGACATAACGTCTCGCCAGCAAAACTGTCAGCAAAGACATATTATGTCTTTTGATTAAGTATTATGCCCTTGTGGTAGTGGTTTGTAACTGTTAAACAGAGCCGGGTATAGTTATCGTTGATCAATTAATTTCAAGTATTCGTAGGAGGAACTCGCCTTGCAATGCCGAAGACAATCTGTGTGCCGGACACATCGTCATTGAAGCCTGGTTCAGGGGCTACTGAGGGAGTCCTGGATTATGGGGTCCCTAGGCGTCCGGGCTATGTGACGTGGGCCAAACTGATGGGCCATGAAGATACAAGATGGAAGGCTTTCTCCCGTGTCCGGATAGGACTCTCCTTTGCATGGATATCAAGCTTGGCGTTCGGATATGAAGATTCCTTTCCCTGTCAACCGACTCTGTACAACCCTAGGCCCCTCCCGTGTCTATATAAACCGGAGGGTTTAGTCCGTAGAGGCGATCATAATCATAAAGGCTAGACATCTAGGGTTTAGCCACTACGATATCGAGGTAGATCAACTCTTGTAACCCCTATATTCATCAAAGTCAATGAAGCAGGAAGTAGGGTATTACCTCCGTTAAGAGGGCCCGAACCTGGGTAAACACTGTGTCCCTGTCTCCTGTTACCTTCGATCCTTAGACGCAAAGTACAGGACCCCCTACCCGAGATCTGCCGGTTTTGACACCGACAGGGGGCGCGGACCCCTCCTTCCTTCTCCTTCTCCCCTCCTTCCTTTCCCTCTAGTGGAAGAAAGGAAAAGGGGGGCCGAATCCTACTTGGACTAGGAGTCCAAGTAGGACTCCCCCCTTGGCGCGCCCCTCCTGGCCGCCGGCCTCTCTCCCTCCATCCTTTATATACGTGGGCAGGGGGCACCCCGAAGGCACAACAGACAATCTCTTAGCCGTGTGCGGTGCCCCCCTCCACAGTTCAACACCTCGGTCATATTGTCGTAGTGCTTAGGCGAAGCCCTGTGCCGGTAACTTCATCATCACCGTCGCCACGCCGTCGTGCTGACGAAACTCTCCCTCGTCCTCAACTGGATCAAGAGCTCGAGGAACGTCATCGTGCTGAACGTGTGCTGAACACGGAGGTGCCGTACGTTCGGTACTTGGATCGGTTGGATCATGAAGACGTTCGACTACATCAACCGTGTTACTAAACGCTTCCATTTTCGGTCTACGAGGGTACGTGGACACACTCTCCCTGCTCGTTGCTATGCTTCTCCTAGATAGATCTTGCATGATCGTAGGATTTTTTTTGAATTACTACGTTCACCAACAAGAAGGTCTCATCGTAGTCAACTCCTTGAACTTGTCGAAAACCTTTCGCAACAAGTCGAGCTTTGTAGACAGTAACATTACCGGCAACATCAGTCTTCTTCTTGAAGATCCATTTATTCTCTATGGCTTGCGGTCATCGGGCAAGTCAACCAAAGTCCACACTTTGTTCTCATACATGGATCTCATATCAGATTTCATGGCCTCAAGTCATTTCGTGGAATCTTGGCTCATCATCGCTTCCTCATAGTTCGTAGGTTCGTCATGGTCTAGTGACATGACTTCCATAACAGGATTACCATACCACTCTAGTGTGGAACGTACTCTGGTTGACCTACGAGGTTTGGTAGTAAATTGATCTAAAGTTTCAAGATCATGATCATTAACTTCCTTACTAATTGGTGTATGTATCACTGGAACCCATTTCTGTGATGAACTACTTTCCAATTAGAGAGAAGGTACAACTACCTCATCAAGTTCTACTTTCCTCCCACTCACTTCTTTCGAGAGAAACTCCTTCTATAGAAAGGATCCATTCTTAGCAACGAATATCTTGCCCTCCGATCCATTCTTGGGTTCGAGCTTATCAGGTTGAAGCTTTTTCACATAAGCATCGCAACCCCAAACTTTAAGAAACGACAGCTTAAGTTTCTTGCCAAACCACAGTTCATATGGTGTCGTTTCAACGGATTTAGATGGTGCCCTATTTAACGTGAATGCAGCCGTCTATAAAGCATAACCCCAAAACGATAGTGTTAAATCGGTAAGACACATCATAGATTGGACCATATCTAATAAAGTACGGTTACGATGTTCGGACACACCATTATGCTGTGGTGTTCCAGGTGGCGTGAGTTGCGAAACTATTCCACATTGTTTCAAATGAAGACCAAACTCGTAACTCAAATAGTCGCCTCCGCGATCAGATCGTAGAAACTTTATTTTCTTGTTATGATGATTTTCCACTTCACTCTGAAATTCTTTGAACTTTTCAAATGTTCCAGACTTATGTTTCATTAAGTAGATATACCCATATCTGCTCAAATCATCTGTGAAGGTCAGAAAATAATGATACCCGCTGCGAGCCCCAACACTCATCGGACTGCATACATCTGTATGTATTATTTAAAACAAGTCAGTGGCTCGCTCCATTGTTCCGGAGAATGGAGTATTAGTCATCTTGCCCGTGAGGCATAGTTCGCAAGCATCAAGTGATTCCAAAAGCCCATCTGCATGGAGTTTCTTCATGCGCTTTACACCAATATGACCTAAACGGCAGTGTCACAAATAATTTGCACTATCATTATTAACTTTGCATCTTTTGGCATCAATATTATGAATATGTGTATCACTACGATCGAGATTCAACAAAAATAGACCACTCGTCAAGGGTGCATGACCATAAAAGGTATTACTCATATAAATAGAACAACCATTATATTCTTTGATTTGAATGAATAACCGTCTCGCATCAAACAAGATCCAGATATAATGTTCATGCTCAACGCTGGCACCAAATAACAATTATTCTGGTCTAAAACTAATCCCGAAGGGAGATGTAGAGGTAGCGTGCCGACGGCGATCACATAGACCTTGGAACCATTTCAGACGAGCATCGTCACCTCGTCAAGCACTCAGTTTCAGGCTTACGTCCAGACTTGGGCTTCTTCCCGAGAGCAGCAACTTGCTTGCTATTCTTCTTGAAGTTCCCCTTCTTACCTTTGCCCTTTTCCTTGAAACTAGTGGTCTTGTTAACAATCAATACTTGATGCTCCTTCTTGATTTCTACCTCCGCAGCCTTAAGCATTGCGAAGAGCTCGGGAATTGTCTTTTCCATCCCTTGCATATTATTGTTCATCACGAAGCCTTTATAGCTTGGTGGCAGTGATTGAAGAACTCTGTCAACGACACTATCATCCGGAAGATTAACTCCCAGCTGAGTCAAGTGGTTATGGTACCCACACATTTTGAGTATGTGTTCACTGACATAACTGTTCTCCTCCATCTTGCAGCTATAGAACTTGTTGGAGACTTCATATCTCTCAACTCAGGCATTTGCTTGAAATATTAACTTCAACTCCTAGAACATCTCATATGCTCCATGACGTTCAAAACGTCTTTGAAGTCCCGATTCGAAGCCGTAAAGCATGGCACACTGAACTATTGAGTAGTCATCAGATTAGCTTGCCAGACGTTCATAACACCCGGGGTTGCTCCTGCAGCAGGCCGTGGACCTAGCGGTGCTCCAAGGACGTAATTCTTCTGTGCAGCAATGAGGATAATCCTCAAGTTACGGACCCAGTCTGTGTAGTTGCTACCATCATCTTTCAACTTAGCTTTCTCTAGGAACGCATTAAAATTCAAGGGAACGGTATCACGGGCCATTGATCTACAACATAGATTTGCAAAAACTATCAGGACTAAGTTCATGATAAATTAAGTTCAATTTATCATATTACTAAAAACTCCCACTGAGATAGACATCCCTCGAGTCATGTAAATGATCACGTGATCCATGTCAACTAATCCATGTCCGATCATCACATGAGATGGAGTAGTTTTTAATGGTGAACACATCTATGTTGATCATATCTACTATATGATTCACGTTCGACCTTTCGGTCTCAGTGTTCCGAGGCCATGTCTATACATGCTAGGCTCGTCAAGTTTAACCCGAGTATTCTGCACGTGCAAAACTGTCTTGCACCCGTTGTATGTGAACGTAGAGCTTATCACACCCGATCATCACGTGGTGTCTCGGCATGACGAACTGTCGCAACAGTGCATACTCAGCGAGAACACTTATACCTTGAAATTTAGTGAGGGATCATATTATAATGCTACCGTCGTACTAAGCAAAATAAGATGCATAAAAAGATAAACATCACATGCAATCAAAATATGTGACATGATATGGCCGTCATCATCTTGTGCCTTTGATCTCCATCTCCAAAGCACCGTCATGATCTCCATAGTCACCGGCTTGACACCTTGATCTCCATCATAGCATCGTTGTCATCTCGCCAACTATTGCTTCTACAACTATCGCTAACGCATAGTGATAAAGTAAAGCAATTAGATGGCGATTGCATTTCATACAATAAAGCGACAACCATAAGGCTCCTGCCAGTTGCCGATGACTTCTACAAAACAGGATCATCTCATACAATAACGTATATCACATCATGTCTTGACCATATCATATCACAACATGCCCTGCAAAAACAAGTTAGGCGTCCTCTACTTTGTTGTTGCAAGTTTTACGTGGCTGCTACGGGCTTCTAGCAAGAACCGTTCTTACGTACGCATCAAAACCACAACGATTTTTCGTCAAGTGTGATGCTTTAACCTTCAACAAGGACCCGCCGTAGTCTAATTTGATTCAACTAAAATTGGAGAAACAGACACCCGCCAGCCACCTTTATGCAAAACAAGTTGCATGTCTGTCGGTGGAACCGGTCTCATGAACGTGGTCATGTAAGGTTGGTCCGGGCCGCTTCATCCAACAATACCACCGAATCAAAATAAGACGTTGGTGGTAAGCAGTATGACTATGATCGCCCACAACTCTTTGTGTTCTACTCGTGCATATCATCTACGCATAGACCTGGCTCGGATGCCATTATTGGGGAACATAGCATGCAATTTAAAAAATTTCCTACGATCACGCAAGATCTATCTAGGAGATGCATAGCAACGAGAGGGGGAGAGTGTGTCCATGTACCCTCGTAGACCGAAAGCGGAAGCGTTAGGTTAACGCGGTTGATACGTCAAACGTCTTCAACGATCCAACCGATCTAGTACCGAACGTACGGCACCTTCGAGTTCAGCACACGTTCAGCTCGATGACGTCCCTCGAACTCTTGATCCACCTAAGGGTCGAGGGAGAGTTCCATCAGCATGACGGCATGCTGACGGTGCTGGTGATGTGATCCGCGCAGGGCTTCGCCTAAGCACTATGACGCTATGACCAGAGGAGTAAACTGTGGAGGGGGCACCGCACACGGCTAAGAGAATAACTGTTGTGTTATGGGGTGCCCCTCTGCCCCCGTATATAAAGGAGGAGGGGAGAAAGCCGGCCACAAGGGGCGCGCCATAGGGGGGGAACCGACTAGGACTCCCAATCCTAGTCGGCTCTCCCTTTCCTTTCTATCGAAGGGGAAAAGGGAAGGAGAGGGAGAGGGAGACGGAAAGAGGAAAGGGGGTCGCGCCCCCTCCTTCTTGTCCAATTCGGACTCCCTTGGGGGGCACCACCCTTGTGGGCTCCCATCTCTCTCCCCTATGGCCCACGAAGGCCCGTTACTTCCCCCGGGGGGTTCCGGGAACCCCTTGGTACTCCGATAAATATCCGAAACATCCCGAAACCATTCCGGTGTCCGAATACCTTTGTCCAATATATCAATCTTTACCTCTCGACTATTTCGAGACTCCTTGTCATGTCTGTGATCTCATTCAGGACTCTGAACAATCTTCGGTCACCAAAACACATAACTCATAATACAAATCATCATCGAACGTTAAGCGTGTGGACCCTACGGGTTCGAGAACTATGTAGACATGACCGAGACACATCTCCGGCAATAACCAATAGCGGAACCTGGATGCTCATATTGGTTCCTACATATTCTATGAAGATCTTTATCGGTCAAACCGCAATAACAACATATGTTATTCCCTTTGTCATCGGTATGTTACTTGCCCGAGATTAGATCGTTGGTGTCCTGATACCTAGTTCAATCTCATTACCGGCAAGTCTCTTTACTCGTTCCGTAATGCATCATCCCGCAACTAACTCATTAGTCACATTGCTTGCAAGGCTTACAGTGATGTGCATTACCGAGAGGGCCCAGAGATACCTCTCCGATACTCGGAGTGACAAATCCTATTATTGATCTATGCCAACCCGAAAAATACCTTCGGAGACACCTGTAGAGCATCTTTATAATCACCCAGTTATGTTGTGACGTTTGATAGCACACAAGGTGTTCCTCCGGTATTCGGGAGTTGCATAATCTCATAGTCAGAGGAATATGTATAAGTCATGAAGAAAGCAATAGCAATAAAACTTAACGATCATTATGCTAAGCTAACGGATGGGTCTTGTCCATCACATATTCTCATAATGATGTGATCCCGTTCATCAAATGACAACACATGTCTATGGTCAGGAAACTTAACCATCTTTGATTAACAAGCTAGTCAAGTAGAGGCATACTAGGGACACTATGTTTTGTCTATTATTCACACATGTATCAGATTTCTGGTTAAAACAATTCTAGCATGAATAATAAGCATTTATCATGATATAAGGAAATATAAAAAACAACTTTATTATTGCCTCTAGGGCATATTTCCTTCAGAGCCTACGAACTATGAAGAAGCTATGATGAGCCCAGATTCCAATAAATGGCTTGAGGCCATGTAATCTGAGATAGGATCCATGTATGAGAACAAAGTGTGGACTTTGGTTGACTTGCCCGATGATCGGCAAGCCATTGAGAATAAATGGATCTTCCAGAAGAAGACAGACGATGATGGTAATGTCACCATCTACAAAGCTCGACTTGTCGCGAAAGTTTTTCGACAAGTTCAAGGGGTTGACTATGATGAGACCTTCTCACCCGTAGCGATGCTTAAGTCCGTCTGAATCATGTTAGCAATTGCCGCATTTTATAATTATGAAATCTGGCAAATGGACGTCACAGATGCATTCCTCAATGGATTTCTTAAAGAAGAGTTGTATATGATGCAACCAAAAGGTTTTGTCGATCCTAAAGGTGCTAAAAGAGCATGCAAACTCCAGCGATCCATCTATGGAACTGTGTAAGAATCTTGGAGTTGGAATATACGCTTTGATGAGGTGATCAAAGCATATGCTTTTATATAGACTTATGGTGAAGTCTGTATTTACAAGAAAGTGAGTGGGAGCTCTGTAGCATTTCTGATATTATATGTGGATGACATATTGTTGATTGGAAATGATATAGAATTTTTGGATAGCATAAAAGGATACTTGAATAAGAATTTTTCAATAAAAGACCACGGTGAAGCTACTTACATATTGGGCATCAAGATCTATAGGGATAGATCAAGACGCTTAATAGGACTTCCACAAAGCACATACCTTGACAAAGTTTTGAAGAAGTTCAAAATGGATTAGTCAAAGAATGGGTTCTTGCCTGTGTTGCAAGGTGTGAAGTTGAGTAAGACTCAAAACCCGACCACGACAGAAGATGGAAAGAGAATGAAAGTCATTCCCTATGCCTCATCCATAGGTTCTATAAAGTATGTTCTGTTGTGTACCAGACATGTTGTGTGCCTTGCCATATTTTTGGCAAGGGGATACAATAATGATCCAAGAGTTGATCACTGGACAGCGGTCAAAAATTATCCTTAGGTACCTAAAGAGGACTAAGGAAATGTTTCTCGGATATGCAGGTGATAAAGGGTTCGTCGTAAAGGGTTACATCGATGCAAGCTTTAACATTGATCCAGATGACTCTGAGTCTCAATCTGGATACGTATTGAACGTGGGAACAGTTAGCTAGAGTATCTCTATGCACAGCATTGTAGACATAGACATTTGCAAAGTACACACAGATCTGAATGTTGCAGACCTATTGACTAAACTTCTCTCACAAGCAAAACATGATCACACCTTAGTATTGTTTGGTTGTTAATCACATGGCGATGTGAACTAGATTATGGACTCTAGTAAACTCTTTGGGTGTTTGTCACATGGCGATGTGAACTATGGGTGTTAATCACATGGCGATGTGAACTAGATTATTGACTCTAGTGCAAGTGGGAGACTGATGGAAATATGCCCTAGAGGCAATAATAAAATGGTTATTATTATATTTCCTAAATCATGATAAAGATTTATTATTCATGCTAGAATTGTATTGACCGAAAACTTAAATACATGTGTGGATACATAAACAAATATCGTGTCCCTAGTGAGCCTCTACTAGACTAGCTCGTTGGTCAAAGATGGTTAATGTTTCCTAACCATAGACATGAGTTGTCATTTGATAATGGGATCACATCATTAGGAGAATGATGTGATGGACAAGACCCATCCGTTAGCTTAGCATAATGATCGTTAAGTTTTATTGCTATTGCTTTCTTCATGACTTATACATATTCCTTCGACTATGAGATTATGCAATTCCCGGATACCGGAGGAATACCTTGTGTGCTATCAAACATCACAACGTAAGAGGGTGGGTGATCATAAAGATGCTCTATAGGTATTGCAAAGGTGTTTGTTGAGTTGGCATAGATCAAGATTAGGATTTGTCACTCCGTGTATCGGAGAGGTATCTCTGGGCCCTCTCGGTAATACACATCATAAGAAGCCTTGCAAGCAAAGTGACTAAGGAGTTAGTTACGAGATGATGTATTACGGAACGAGTAAAGAGACTTGCCGGTAACGAGATTGAACTAGGTATGAAGATACCAATGATCGAATCTTGGGCAAGTAACATACCGATGGGCAAAGGGAATTACGTATGTTGTAATAAGGTTCGACCGATAAAGATCTTTTTATATGTAGCGACCCGACCCAAATGGATCAAGTCTCTGTGCTTAAGTGTCCTCCCTGGATCGGTATGCTGACACATACAATACTCGAGGATTTATAAAAGAGGTAAATCACATGTATAAAGTAACGTAAATACTATTAACTCAATCCATCACGGAAGTAACAACAAAGTTGTGGAGTTCCCAACAACGCCAACGGCAAAGTTGAGTGTAGACATCATAACCCTAACGTATCACTTACTCGTCGTAAGATTCCTGCAACATGAGACGTTGCAGCCATGTTGGTTAGTACATTGAATGTGATGGCAAATTCACACCATAGGATAATGATGAATAATAACTACTTCTATATGCATATTTGGCTGGTGGAGGCTCTAAGCTTAATTTTGCATAAAGCTAATTTTTCCCTACAACAAAGGAATAAATTTTATTTTTCTACCAAGTTGATGCCGTTATTGAGAAGGTTCCTCCAACTCAATCCCAAATTCCCAAATTTTTAATAACCCAATACATTAATTAAGTAACGTGATGAGATCAACCAATAATTCAAATACCAGATACTCAAAACGTCCATAACTGGGGACACGGCTAATCATTATTAGTTTGTATACTCTGCAGAGGTTTGCACACTTTTCCTCACAAGACTCGATCTCCTCTGTTGAATTTCTCGCACTCCATGATGTTTGAGAAACAGATGATCGAGACACAGTCTTTCCGAAGAGGTCCCCTTAACCGATAGATAGGCCGGTACACCTACAATTCCCCTACATTTGCTAACCTATCATGGAAAGGTTTCCCACAACTTACTCAACCACTAGTACAAAACAGGGCTTTCGTCACAGGGCAATTTTCACATTAGTCCCGGTTTAGTCACGAACCGGGACTAATGTGAGCATTGGTCCCGGTTCGTGCGGCTAAGGCATTAGTCCCGGTTCACCTGGGCCCTTTAGTCCCGGTTGGTGCCATGAACCGGGACTAAAGGGTGCGATGCCCATTAGTACCGGTTGGTGGCACCAACCGGGACTAAAGGTCTAACCTTTAGCCTTTAGTCCCGGTTGGTGCCACCAACCGGTACTAATGGGCTTTGAGGCATTATTTCTTAAAATGGGCATAACTTTTGCATACGAACTCGGATGAAAAAGTTTTTTATATGAAAAATCATCTACTCGAAAAGTTACATCCGAATTTAACCGGGGGTACCCCGTTAAACATTTTCAAAATCCTCAAAAACCTAACAGAAAAAAAAGATACGGGGCTTTTAAGATCTGGAGAGGCAAAAAAATTCAAAATGTGGTCAAACTGTGTTCAAACAATGGTCAAACTAATTATTCTAGAATATTAGTGTTACTAAATAATTATTTTAGTTTTTTTGAATTTTGGTCAAATCTGGTCAAACTGTGGTCAAACAGTGGTCAAACAATGGTCAAACTAATTATTCCAGAAATATTAGTGTTACTAAATAATTATTGTTTTTTAAAACAATAGTTTCAAACTCAAACAGTGAAATGTGTCACTTAATGCTCAAGCTAAATTCCTGAGGGTTAATAGAATTGACATCTTACTATTGTCAGGGAAACAACAAGTGCAGACTTGGAAACGAGGGAGAATAGAACCCGGAAGTTAAGCGTGCTCAAGCTAGAGTAGTGAGAGGATGGGTGACCGTCCGGGAAGTTAGATGATTTGGAATGATGAGGGGTGATTAGAGATTAGAGGATAAATTGAGCAGTGATGAGGGGTGGTGATTAGAGATTAGAGGTTAAAATAATTCAGAAATTTGAAAATAATAAAATAAAGTAAAAAAATTCACAAAAAAAATTTCAAAAAAAATATCATAAAATTTCCTTTAGTCCCGGTTGGTAACACCTACCGGGACTAAAGGTGGAGCTCCAGGCTGCGTCCACGTGGACGGCCTTTAGTCCCGGTTCGTGTAAGAACCGGGACTAAAGGGGGGAGGCATTAGTAACGACCCTTTAGTCCTGGTTCAAAAACCGGGACTAAAGGCCCTTACCAACCGGGACAAAAGCCCCCTTTTCTACTAGTGAACTATGCCAGAGCCCATAATGACTTGTGGCTGCACACGTAAGTTTCAAGCATGAATAATCTTGTGATCCCTTTGAGCCTGGGTGGCATTCCATAGGATGATCACACGGGTACTCCGGGATCCCCATGGGCAAGCATTGGGTTCTCCAGGAGCCCGGGCAAGCCACTGGGTTCTCCAGGGTGCCCCAACCATTCCACCCAGATGTGTGTTAATGTTGCCACCTTAAACTTACCCTTAATTATTAAATCTCTCTCATCTTTCATGAATCCCACATACCAATCCCCGTCTACGAGCATGGCTAAGCAATATATAACACAATGAATATCCCTGGCGTGTATCGAAAAGTTAATAGGTTCCTACCTCATCAACTACATAGCAATACCCACATATTCCCAATCCTACTCATGCAATCTTTGAGGGTGAAACTAATGCAAGTAAAACTGGGTATAATAGAGTATGATCAAAGTGTGAACTTGCCTTGTACTGTTGATGAAGATTCCTCGCACTCATAATTCCTGATAGTTCTACTCGTCACACTCCGATCAATCTATCGTAAGCAAGCAATTGCATACATAAGCACTCAAGTATAAAATTCAAGAAAAAAGATCTCGGAAAACTTCGAAAACAGGCAAATAACTCTTGCGAACAGAAAACAATTTTCAACAGTATTAAAATTATGTGGATTAGTTCTTAACAGAAATTTTAGATCAAGAGCTTCAATTTGCAAAAGGAATCAATTAAATCGGACGTATAAAACTCAAGTTAAGAACAAAAGAAGTTCAAATTCAAATCTGTTTGAAAACAAATTTTTAAACTTTCAAAAATATGTTTAAGTTGGTTATCTGGACAGAGGGGATCATAACGAATAAATTGGCGTTGGTTTCGTTGGATTCGGATAAACGAGCAAAAAGTTGTGAGGGTTTGAAAATTAGGGACTAATCTGTAAGAAAATTATTTGCAACTGGGGTCCCTGGCTACGAGACAGAAAAGATAACGAACGAACATTCGCTACAGAAGCATAAGCGACGAATTCGTTTGCTACAGAGGCTAAAGTAGTGAGCGTTCGCTATTTAGAGAATACCGGTTCAAAAAATAAAATAAAAAACTAATCTAATCCTAACCGTAGAAGGAGATCGGACGGGCGGGGTAGCTCTGGGGCGTACCGCGGCGGTGGAGGTCGCCGGTGACGGAGAAGAAGGTGGCGGCGGCGTCGCCGTCGCACGGGGCGGCGACTCCGGCGATCGGCGGCTTCGGGCGGAGGCACGGGGAGGCGCGGCGCTGCGGGGCAAAGGCGACGGCAGCGTTGGCGTTGGGCGAGGGAGGCGGAACGGAGCGCGGCGGCGGCAGCAGATCTCGTTGCGGCGGCGGCGGTTGGCGAGTGCGGCTGCGGCTTGAGGGAGAGTGAGGGAGTCGGGGGCGACGATATTTAACGAGGGGAGGGGGCGAGGCGGTCTTGCAGGAGGGGCAAGGCGAGGCGGCTGCGAACTCCGGCCGCAGCACGGGTCGGCGGCGGTGTCAGGCATGCTCGGGACTTCGTCCCGAGCTCAGAGACGGGGCGCGGCGGCTGGGCCAGCTGGGCTGGGCGCGGCCCAGTTCGGTCGGCCTGAACTATTTTTTTTAAAGAAACAGAAAAGGAAAAACTGAATAACGAAAATAATATATAATTTTACATAGGCATATTATATATCAAAAATTTCAGAAAAAGATTTTCTACAATATGAACTTTTTTTAGCAGCAAATAAAATCCACAAAAATGAAATAGAGCAAACAATGCTACTGGTTTATTTAAAAACCAAATAATTTTTTTTTAAATACCATAATAATGTCAAATTTATTTCTCTCCATTTTTCTACTGTAGGGAATCATTTTACCCTATTTTGCATATATTTTATTTTTTGGAGAAAAATAATTTGAATAAAAACCAAATAACTCGAAATTGAACATAATTTCAAAGGGATTTTAAATTTGATTCTTTGAAACTTCCAACTCATATTTCATATGATTTGAAGAAGTCATTTTATCTTCTCTCATGAAAATCATTGAGTTGCATAAAGTTTCCGAGTTTGAAATAATTCCAAACGGAATTCAAATCTTTTCAAAACCCTTTTCATTTTAAATGGAAGAAGTCATATCATCTTCTCTCTAGGGTTTTGTGATGAAATGAATTTGAATTCATAGGGATCATAAATGGAAGATGAAAGTTTGGGAAAGTCATTTTATTCCCTCTCATTTAACTTCCAAAAAGTTTCAAATTTCACACAAGCAACCACACCACAATCAAACAATCAATCAAAACTATTTATTTAATATAACATTCCAAAATTTAGAATTTTGGGATGTTAGAGTATAATATGTAGGAGCCAGTATGGGTATCCAGGTTCCGCTATTGGTTATTGACCGGAGAGGTGTCTCAGTCATGTCTACCTAGTTCTCGAACCCGTAGGGTCCGCACGCTTAACGTTCGTTGACGATATAGTATTGTATGATTGATGTGAGTTGATGACCGAATGTTGTTCGGAGTCCCGGATGATATCACGAACATGACGAGGAGATCCAGAATGGTCCGGAGGTAAAGATTGATATATAGGACGATAGTATTTGGTCACCGGAAAGGTTTCGTAAGAACCGGGTATTTTATCGGGGTGCCGGAAGGGGTTCCGGGAGGCCATCGGCAAGCGGTGGGCCTTATGGGCCAAAGGGGGGAAGCACACCAGCCCACAAGGGGGCTGGTGCGCCCCTCCACCTCTTGCCCATGCACCAAAGAGGGAGGGAAGGAAAGGGGAGGCACCCCAAAGGCAGTCAGCCCCCCTTTCCTCCCCCCATGCACAAATATGGAAGGGGGGATTCGGTCAGGGCAGGCGCCCTAGGGCAGCCGCCGTCCACTTGGAGCGCCCTAGGGGCTGCCTCCCACCCTCCACCTATATATATGAGAGGAGGGAGAGGCGCAACGCACACCATGATTCTCTAGCCGTGTGCGGCACCCCTCTCCCTCTAATTCATCCTCGGTCATATTTTCATAGTGCTCGGCTAAGCCCTGCGAAGGTAGTTGCATCACCACTGTCACCACGCTGTCGTGCTGCTGGAACTCATCTACTACTTCACCCATCTTGCTGGATCAAGAAGGCGAGGACGTCACCGACCTGAACGTGTGCCGAACACGGAGGTGTCGTACATTCGGTACTCGATCGGTTGGATCGCGAAGAAGTTCGACTACATCAACCGCGTTAACAAACGCTTTCGCTTACGGTCTACGAGGGTACGTAGACACACTCTCCCCTCTCGTTTCTATGCATCTCCATGGATAGATCTTGCATGTGAGTAGACTTTTTTTGTTTTACATGCAATGTTCCCCAACAGCTTCTAGGGTTGTACCAAGGCCACGGGATACCTGGAGAGATTCTGCCTAATTATTTGTCCAGTTTAGCTTCATCCATATACTCGGACATTGTTCTCATCTTTTCTTTTTTATTCTCTCTCCCAGACAATTTCATAGGCACTGTTGGGGCTGCTCGTAGCAAATGGTCAAAGGGTTTTGAAGACACCTCCCGGTTTACTGTGTACTGTTGGTGTCAATCTTCTGAGGGCAGCTAGGTTGAGTGCATTCGCAAAGTAGCTGCCAAGGATCCTGTAGTTGAGGCATCCAATCCAGTGTCTGAGGATGATGAGTTTGACTCACAAGAAGATGAACACTTTGAGGCAGAGGGTGATGAGGAAGAAGCAGAAGAAGAAGAAGAAGAAGAAGAAGAAGAAGAAGAAGATTTCTTTCTAGAGCATCTGAATTCCAGGGACTTGCCTATTCCTAAATGGCCAGAGCCAGATTACTAGAATTTCAAACAAGAGAATTACTACTTATATAATAATGATCGTGGTGTTGTTCCTAGGTTCATAAACCATTTACGGTGCATGGTCTATGATGAACTATTGATGAGCAAGGTCAAGAAGTTTGCTCACCACAAGCAGATCAATGTGGATGTTCTTCGTGATAACTCTCACATGTATCCCGAAGTATATGATGCCCTCAATGTACTAGATCTCATTCATTTTGCCAGTTTCAGCCACTCATATAACGAGGACATTGTGATGCGATTCTTTGTTGCGGTTTACTTTGGAAATGATGAGGCAAGAACCATGTATTAGATGTCTGGCAATTGAGAGTGTGATGCCCTTATGTAAAAGTTCTCGGAGATCGTCCCTTATCAGTTCTATCACGATGAACATTCAGAGTATGTCATTGTAAGGAAGAGTAGGAGAGGAATGACAAAATTGTTTTTGCCTAAAAGCTTGAGAAGCCATTTTGTCACCGGTTCCATCAAGAACTTGATCCCTGCATATGGTACGTTGCACAACATTCTTATGTACACTCTCAATCCTAAGGACGACGATTCTCACAACTTGTCGATCACTATGATTGACGTGCTTGTTCTTGCTGAGAGGGAAAAAGGTGGATGTTCTGGACTTCATGTTTCATGAGATCAGGCAGTGTGTGAGTGTTTAGAAGTCTTGCATTTATGTTATTTCCTTTAGGATTTTATTGATTTGTGTGTCCTGCTAAGCTCATTGTGTCCTATCACACCATTGTCCCGAGGCTCAATGAGAATTTCTCTCCACGAGTTCCATCTCCTTACCAGGCTCCCAAGAAAGGGACACAACCTGAGACCTGAGAACCGTTCCACTTTTACTCTAGGTTGCTCCTCTTGAGCTCGCATTCCCCCATGCTCCTGCCCTAGATATTTTGGCCCCTGCCAACTTCATCGGGCAAGAGACGTCATTTTTCAAGACTTTCAGCAACTTATTCAAGATGTGTCAATCTATTCAGAGGAGACAAGTAGAGGATGTGAACAAAGGGAAGTTGTATAGGTGCAACAAGAAGATGGATGCAATTGCAACCACTGGTGTTGAGCCTTTGCCAAGGTATGAGGATGAGGACAAATGTGCTCATTCTGTATGACAACATTTTTGCTGGTTGTAGCTTCGATTATGATGATGATGCTTCGATTGTCATCTGCGTGCTTAGGTTTTGCTAGCATCACTTTTTCCATTTTTGGTGTATTGATGCCAAAGAGGGAGAGGAGTTCTATTAGGAGCGTCTGTATCCGAGAGATCACAAGCCTCGTTCTTCCTAGTTGGAGTTTATTTGGCTTGTGGTACTTATTTCATCGTACCATGTGGAGTGTGTACGCTACCTTAATTATGTTTTTTAAGACTTTGTGTGGTTGCTTTGGTTATGACTATGCTACTAAGCCATGTTATCTATATATTTGTTTGCTCTTCGCCTTACATACTATGCTCGCTTACTACACATCTTGCACCTGATCCATACACCACCTTTTATTATCTTGTTGATCACATGTCAATCTTTTGTGCAATGAGTCACTTAGTACCTAATTGTAACCCAATTCATTACACTTGTCTATTGATCTAGGGGGAGCCTTCATGTTGTGTGCATAGTGCATATCAACTAAATTCTTATGTATGCACACATCAAGGGGGCTCCTTATATCGGTAGTGTTGCACGGTTTCATTCATTGATTGTTATATTAGTTATCATACTCTAACCATACTATCATCATTCACGAAAAAGGGGAGATTGGAAGTGCATTTATCTCTAAATGGTGATTTGGTGTGATGAAAACATGATTATTGAAACTAATCATGCGTACTACAAGTTTATCTCGGGTCATTGGTTCCTCAGATGTTTTATTAAGGAGAAAGTTGACCCCTACTTCAAAGGGATAAATGTGTGGTTTTCAATTACTCAAAGATTTGGTTTCAGTTTATTCGAGTCCAGGGACAACCACGCTACTAAGAGAGGTCGAGGTGCTCGAATGAAGGTGTGAAAACATGCTAAACTCATATACCAACCTCCGTACACCTACCACTACAACTTACCTCAATATCACATCACATAATGTGCCCATGGCCAGCATCCCATGTGCCCACGAGGTCCAAGGGCCACGCCCACAGAGTCTGGGGTTAATTCTTTAGACACCCCATGCGCACGGGCCTCGGGCACCCCATGACCACGAGGTCGAGGTGAAATCTATCCGGACACCCCGTGTGCCTAGGGTCTTTGACCCTCATGCCCACGAGGTCTCGGGATTTTGCTTCGTTCGACCCGATGTGTGATACGTCTCAAACATATCTACAATTTTTTATTGTTTCATTCTATTATATTATCAACTTTATATACCTTTTTATAAAAATTTATATTATTTTCTGGACTAACCTATTAATTTAGTGTCCAGTGCCAATTCATGTTTTCTACATGTTTTTGGTTTCAAAGGAAATCAATATCTAGGAAGGTCAAAATATGATGCCAATTTTTTACGATTATTGCTGGATGACTAAGGACCCTAGAAGCTTCGGGGGATGACCAGACGAGCCATTATGTGTTGTGTCGTCTCTGGTAATCCTTGCTCAGGACCCTCTCATGGTGGTCGTTGTGTTGTGACGAGTTTCGTGCTTTTAGTTTTGTCTCGGCTCATCTTTTCTTAATGATGGCGCAAGATGCGTCACAAGATTGCTTTTCATTTTATTTCCTATGGCGGAGCCTCAGTCAAGGTTCGTGTCTGGTACGACACCCATTGACTGTGGCTGCTGTTAAGTTGTGCCATGGGGCTTGGTATGCTCGCTGACTCGTTCGGTTGTTTGCAAGGTCTTGGTATTGTGATCTCTTGATGACACCCCACATCTATTTGTGTCTCTTGTGGTGATGGTCTTAGGCCAACTCCACCACACGACCCCAAATAGACGACCGTGTTTTCCGAATTGTCCATTTGGGTCAGGTAAATGGGTGACGTCCGGCCATTTTCCTGTTTGCGCTAGCCGTGAGCCCAATGGGGCAGACACATCTGGTCCGCCACCGCCGGCTAGAGGTCCTATGTATACATTTTTTATTTCATTTGCGGCCATCGAAACACTTTTTTTGCTTCTTTATTTCATTCAACGACATTTTGATACATTGGAGTACATAATTCCCCAATTCTTTGCTATGAGAGCAAGAGCAAAAAAAACAAGAACCACAATTAGACACTTTAAAAGATATATCCAACTTCCATAACTGCTCCCACTAGTTGGATTAATATCTTCTCTATGTCATCATTGCCGATTCTCTCTATTGGCTTCTCAAGCTTGCACACTTCTCTCTTCTTCGATTCCAAAGAATTCGACGTTGCTTCTCATCTAGTCTCATCTCCAACCTCTATTCTAGCAACGAGTGCACGAGCATCTACCAAAATTTGTGCTATCAATAGATTGATGTAATCTTCTTCCCAATACCAAAACTTGCATCCATCCTACACACAAATTTAAGCAAGCAATGAGCTGCCGAAATTGCGCTGAATCCGGTGTGCACAACTGAAGCAAAAGAAGCACATACCCCATCTTATTTGCACTTGAAGAACACCCATCCGGGATGTTCCAACGTGGTAGAAACGTGGCGCACAACCTGCTGCGGGCAGTTGTCGCACTTTATGACCGGCAACGGTGAGCTAACGAGCCGTTGGGCCAGCGCCGAGCCCGGGAGGCGGTCGTGCGTGTCTTTCCTGGCGAACGGCCACGGGAGAGATCCGAGCGGCTAGAGGTGGAGTCAATACCTACATGTGTGCGGAGGCGTTGTCGGGGCTGTGTGGTCCGGTACCTGACCAATCCATGGTAAGGTGCAGTTGCCGGTGGCCGGATGCGCCAAATCCGATGGTGGCGGGGGCAATCACAGATCTACCGGTTGTGCACCGGCGACGGTACGAGAGAGGCACAAATCAGATGGTCGTGGTTTGGGTAGGGCAAGGAGCATTGTGTCCTGGACGGGCGGGCCAGGGAAGGACAAGGGTGTGCGTCCCGCCCGTTAGCGGACTGTCCATTTCAACGCAAACGCGGCCTAAATTTGGTCCTGGAATAGGTCGGTGACGGATAAAAATAGAGGTTTGTTGATGTGCTCCCACACGTTGAGCGTGATGTGTGTCCATTTAGCCTCAAACGAACACGGCCGGACCATTTAAGGTCTTGCATTGGAGTTGGCCTTATGTCTACTAGCTAGGTCGTGTCTTGTGTTGGGCGTCCATTTTCTTTTCTCATCTTCCTTTTTTCGTGTTACAGTGTTACTTGTACGGTTTTTATCAGGTTTTCCTTGTAACCGTGTCAATTTTTTATGGTTTTCAAGTCGCTTTTTCTTGTAAACAGGATCACTGGTCTGGCATATCGGCTACCTTGAGTAATATACAAAGAATCACAGAAAACGAGGGGGAGTGACGGCCAACCGCGCGCTCTGCGACGAGAAAAGCACGTACCCTCAAGTGCCGCGCTGCGCCGCGTCCCGTCTCCTCCCCGCCGCACGGACCGTCCAAAACTTGAGCCCGGCCAGAGGAGAACAAGAAAAGCTTGTACTACTTGTAGTGCCCCGGCACTACTCAGCGCTGGAAACATCTTTTGAGCGGACGCGCGAGGAAAGGGACGAGGGAGTGATCGAGGGCAAATTTGACAAATTTGACCTATGGACGAAATCAAATCACAGAATGAACTGCCCGTGAAACTATTTCACGCGGCTGACCTTTTTGTGTGACGCCCGACACAAAGGCGCCACACTACATTGTGCAACGCCTCACAGATAGGAGCTACACGCCTGGCCAGCGTTGCACCCCAGACTGCCTAAAAATTGCTAAGTCATTGTGCAGAGCCTAAGAGCTAGGCGCAACACTGTATAGTGTGGTGCCTAGCTCTCAGGCGCTGCACTAGTGGTTGCACTACAAAATGAAGCAACCACTAGTGCAACGCCTAGAAGCTAGGCGTTACACTGTATAGTGTGGCGCCTAGCTCTCAGGCGCTGCACCCTGACTTAGTAATTTTCGGATCACACGGGTGCGACGCTGGCCAGGCGTTGCACAGTGCAGTGTGGCGCCTTCGTGTCGGGCGTCACACAAAAAGGCCAGCCGCGTGAAATAGTTTCACGGACAGTTCATTCTGTGATTTGGTTTCGTCCATAGGTCAAATTTGTCAATTTTGCCAGTGATCGAGCGGCCCCAGTCACTGACAGGGTCCGAGACAAGAGCCGCAGCAAACAGGAACCTGTGGTCCGCTCGTGCATGTTTTTTACATACATGTGCATCACTCTTTTTCGTCAGGCACTACTGTGCATGCAGGCATGGTCACTGAGACCGTGAGAGAGAGAAGGTGATCCAGAGCGACCGAAGCAAAGGCTCTTGTGTCCTCCCGTCATGCCCGTGATGCGGCTTCGTAGCTCGTGCACGACTGGAACGGACGAGGAGGAGAGGACGAGAGGGAGTGAGGACAGTAGCAACCACAGGTGCAGGGGTGGGAGAGAAAACGTGGCGCTGGCGAACCCAGGCGGGAGGGAGACCACGCTTACAGCATTTCTCAGGCCAACTCCACCGCGCGACTCCATCCTGTCCGGCCCCGTTCGTTTGGAGTGAAATGGACAAACGAGGCGGCCCAGTGCGCGGGAGCAAACAGACTTTTGTCCGTTTTGTGTCCGCTTTTGACCCATCCGCGGCCCAAGTTTGCGTCGCTTTTGGGATGAACGGACACCACGCGGACGCGCGGGCCATCTTCGCGTATCCTCCCCTGGCCCGCCCGTCGGTGGCACAGGGCGGGCCTTTTTCTATCCGCCCCCTCCCTCCCTCCGGCTGCACCCCCCTCCACTCTTTCCCTCGCTGCCGCCACCGCCGCTGCCATTGCAGCCGTGCAGTTCGGACGCACGCTCGCCCAGCCCCTTTCCCTTGGCGCCGCCGAGCTACCCAACCACGGCCACCTGATTTGCGCACCCGCCGGCCGGATTTGGGGTGGATCCGGTAGGTCTTGAGGTCGCCCGGCTGTGGGAGGCCGAGCCGCGCCATGGACTGGCCGGGCACCTCGCCGGAAGGCCCTGGCAGGGCCGCAAGGCCACATGCAGGCAGTGGCTCCTCCTCTAGCCACTCGGATCTACACCGTCGGTGGTCCGCCGGTAGATACACGATTGGCGGTCGGCCGGGCTCGGTGCTTGCCCAAAGGTCGTCGGCACACCGTGGCCACTCATTAAGTGCGACCGCTGCCCAAGGATGGTCGTGCGTCGTGTGTCTACAACGCCGGAACATCCTGGATGGGTGTTCATCAAGTGCTTAAACGATGGTGTATGTGGTCTTTTTAGCTTCGGTTTGTGCTCTAGATTTGACTAGTTGTGCTAACTTCAAATTTTATTGTGTAGCATGGATGCAAGTTTTGTTATTGGGAAGAAGAGTACATCGATATATTGATAGAGCGAAATTTAGTACATGTTCGTTCACTTTTAGCTAGCATAGAGGCTGTAGATGAGACAAGTGCACTTGTTGCTAGATTAGAGGCTAGACACGAGACTAGGTGTGAGGAAGCAACATCGACTTCTGGCTTGAAGAAGAAAGGAGGATGCCAGATCGAGCCTCCTCCACAGATCAACAATGAGTGCATCGAGAAGGCCCTAACCCAACTCAATGGAGCAGTAATGGAAGTTGGGTATCTTCTAAAATGTATTCTTGTGGTTCTTATTTTCTTTGGTCTTGCTTTACTAGTCAAAATGTGATGATGCATTTTTATGTACCGAAAATGAATGATGAAAAAAAGTTAAGGACTTGCAAAGAAAAATGTACGCGGACAGGATGCGGCCGGGATGCGTCCGCGCGCTGGGCGCACGGCCACCGCATCCCAGGACAGGCCCGAACACGACCCCATCGCCCTACCCAAACGGACAGAATCCGGACAAAACAAACGTCCGTTTGGGGTCGCGCGGTGGAGTTGGCCTCAATGCCCCAAACTGATTTCGGAGAACTCTACGTCAAGTTGCTTCGGCCACACAGCTCCGTGAACCCTGAACCCAGATTGTTGAGGATATAACCATTAGAGTCACCCGCCCAGGAGGGGCCGGGTTACGTCATAATGATCATCACATGAAGCCCAGTACCAAGCTTGAGGATGGCGCATCAATAATGGGCTTAAGACCCGGAGGCGGCTTAAGGCCCGTAGTTATAAACCGCCGTTGTGGCAATGACTTGTAGTGTAAGGCAAGATTAGTTAAGAGTCCGAGCCGGATATTGTTATAAGCCGGCCGGGACTCTAAGAGCCGCGGGGCGTCAACCTCTCTATATAAAGGGATGACCCGACGGCGGTTCAGGACGAGAGACAACAGATCGAGAGCTAGGCATAGCGATTAAGCTCCCTGGTCATCGAAACCCTAAGTAATACCACCTCAACTGGACGTAGGCTTTTACCTTCACCGTAAGGGGCCGAACCAGTATAACCCTCGTGTTCCTTGTCCCACTTAACCCCTTTAAGCTTCCTAGCTGCGATGGCTCCACGACTAAGTCCTTGCACGAGGACATCTGCCGTGACAATTCCACGACAGTTGGCGCCCACCGTGGGGCCAGCGCACGGTGGATTTGAGTTCTTGAAGGGCAGCTTCAAAGGGCTCAAGGGATACGCGGTGGGCCGGATGACCAAGAGTCGTCGCGGCAAGCTCTACATCGACGATGCAAACTGGGGCCCCGACGTCGGCTCAATCGAGTACGGGTACCGGGTCCCTTTCGGCGGAATCCATGTCTTTATTGGCAAGATTGTGAGCCAGACCTCTGCGCCGATCTCATCGAGATGGCTCAGCGTGCACGACCCGCCCGGACTTTGCCTGCCTTGAAGCATGCTTTCATGGGATGCGTCCATGGAGGACTCTCTGAAAGATCTGGATCTGGCGAGGAGACGGCCGCTCACTCTGACGGCGAGTCATCCACAGAGGAGACCGACTCGTTATACCAACTTCAAGATGGCAGGCTCAGGGGTTGTTCCGATGGCGACAGTATTCCGGACCCCTTTGAGCCGCCGAGCTGGGTTGGAATCTTCATGGCTGGCACACAACCTGTTCAAAACCCCACCGCCGGGGCAGGAAGCCCTGTGCCCTCGCCGGCTCAGGTGCTGATGGATCTCACAGACAAGATGACGGCCCTGTTAACCGCTACGGTCGCCCCGGCGGATCAAGCTCAGCATGACGCGGAGGTGGCACAGTTAAAGTTGGATCTAGCAAAAGCCAAGGAGGATCTGGCGGCGGAAGGGATCAGGATGGCTGCAGAGAGGGCGGCTCTCGATGCCCAGACTCAGCTGATTCAGGCGCAGTCTTTCCGGCTCACGATGGATCAGAACGCGTCCAATGAGGTCATAAGAAGGAGGCATCAAAAGGCCCAATCTCGACTCCCTCCGGTTTACGATCCTCGAAACCTCTTCAACACGCCTGGTGCAGGGCCCAGTAACCCGCCAGAGATCACGGCGCCCGGGGCTGGAACATCAATTCAGCCCCAAGTGATGGGGCCTCCCCGGGTGAACGCTGCCCCGCCTCAGTACGTGCCAATACCACCGGGTCATTATGCCAACCCGTTGGAAAACATGGTCGCCGTGGCGGCGCGACTGGCGGCTCTCCCAATTGATGGTGACTCTCCGACGGCGGTTGAAACCCGCCGGGTCAGAGAACTCCTTCAGACGGCTCTGGCGCAACAGGAGGCATATTCATATAGCCGGGACAGGATTCATTCAACCCCTCGTCCGGGCCGGAGCCCGAGTTATAGCAGACACATGGTCTCAGCGACCGGCTCTAGCAATGTCCGACGCCGTGACTTGCCTCCAGGCCACGGCCCGGTTCATAATGGAGTTTTTAACGCGGTAGACCAAGACAGAGCACGACAAGAGGCGGAGCAGGCGGCTCAGTTGACGGCTTACCAGCCACTCCCGGCTCATCTGACGGCTTCCATCGACGCGGGTATACCTACGAGGACTGGAGGTGTTCCTTGTCTGGTGCCGGCTCTCCGTAATGAACGTCTGCCCAAGGATTTCAAAGGGCCTAGGGAGGTGCCTAATTACACGGCTGACTTACAACCCGGAGCATGGATCGAGAGTTACGAGATGGCTATGGAGTTGCTGGAGGTCAGTGAAGCGGCAATGGCCAAGTACTTCACCATGATGTTAGATGGGACGGCCCGCACTTGGTTGAAAGGACTGCCACGAACTCTATCGGGTCTTGGGCTGAGCTAAAAGCCCGGTTCATCCAAAACTTCAAAGATACATGTAGGCAATCTATGTCAATAGTGGATTTGACTAACTGCAAGCAGCAGGAGGGTGAGTCTACAACCCATTGGGTTCGCCGGGTCAAAGAGATAATACATTCATCTGATAAGATGGATGCCGGCTCTGTCGTCTTAATGTTAGAGCAGAATTGTCGTTTTGCGCCCCTGAAGATGAAGCTCGGGCGGCTCAAGCGCGATTGCAATGATATGGGTACGCTGATGGCGGCTCTGGTCAAGTACGCCAACTCTGATAGTACCAAGCATCCCGCGTCGGATGATGAAAGGACAGGGAAGGGAAAACGGAACGGCAATGGCAAGGGACCCTAGCATAACCCGGCGAACCAAGGAGGTAACAAGCGTAAGGCTGATGGCAGTATGGAATTCGTGGCCAACGCCAATTCACAGGGTAACAACCACCGGCGCAAGGGGAGACCACCTCCC
This sequence comes from Triticum aestivum, assembly GCF_018294505.1. NCBI lineage: Eukaryota > Viridiplantae > Streptophyta > Magnoliopsida > Poales > Poaceae > Triticum > Triticum aestivum. Next base: position 294,189,227 of record NC_057808.1, on the reverse strand, counting down.
CGAGCCGGCGGGTCAGGCCCGACGCTTGAACAATTGCTGAATGAGCCTTGCCCAAGGCATGGCTCTAGGGAAAAGCTGGCCACTCATCTATGGAAGGACTGCGCAATCATGAAGGCCTTTAAAAATTCCAATGCTTTTAATGGCAACAGTGGCCCGGGCGGCGGCTCAGGCGCAGGCGGCTTTCATGGCCCGGGCGGCGGGTGAAATTCCAATTCTCAGAATGTTCAAGGGGGCTTTAATCAGCAGTCCGGCCAGGGTCATCAGCAGCAGCAGGGGGATACCAGACTAATCCAAAGCAGCTCAATGGCGGGCAGTATCACGTATTTACTACCAGTCTGTGCAAGCGAGAGCAGAAGCTCCATAAAAGGGCTGTGAATGCTGTTGAGCCGGCGGTTCCATGTTATTTAAGATGGTCTGAGCAACCTATTGTGTGGAGTAGGGAAGATCATCCTCCCCGGGTTGATAATCCGGGTCACCTGGCCTTGGTGGTGGCTCCTCAGGTTGGAGGGTATAAATTCACTAAAGTGCTCATGGACGGAGGCAGCAGCATCAACATCCTCTATTATGAGACCTTCCGTCGTATGGGTTTAACTGATAAAAACCTCAGCCAGTCCAATACTGTTTTCCATGGTGTGGTGCCCGGCAAGTCAGCATATTCGGTCGGTAAGATCGAGCTGGAAGTGGCTTTTGGAGATGAGTACAACCACAGGGCGGAAAAACTAACCTTTGAGGTGGTCAAGATAAGAAGCCCGTACCATGCCTTGTTTGGGCGGCCGGCTTACGCCAAGTTCATGGCACGGCCGTGTTATGTGTATCTGCAGTTCAAGATGCCGGGTCACAATGGGACCATTACGGTTCATGGCAGCCGAAAGATAGCCTTGGAGTGTGAGGAAGGTGACGCGGCTTACGCGGAATTTGTTTGTGCAACAGAGGAGTTGAAGTTTTACAAGGACAATGTTGACCCGGCAGATATGACGTCTTTGAAAAAGCCAACCACGGAGCATGAGCCGGTAATGAAATTTAAGTCCGCTGATGAGACTAAAATTGTTGACTTTGTTCCAGGTGACTCATCTCGGCAGTTCAGCATTAGTGCCAATCTGGATCCAAAATAGGAAGGCGCGCTCATCGAGTTCATCCGTGAGAACAGGGACATCTTTGCATGGAAACCTTCTGACATGCCGGGTGTACCTAGAGAACTCGCTGAGCACACTCTCAATATTGATCTGAAGTTTAAGCCGGTCAGGCAATTCCTCCGGCGGTTTAATGAGGAGAGGCGGAAAGCCATTGGTGAGGAGGTAGCCCGGCTCTTGGCGGCCGGGTTTATTGTTGAAGTCTTTCATCCAGAATGGTTAGCTAACCCGGTGCTCGTGCTCAAGAAGAACGGCACCTGGCGGATGTGTGTGGATTACACGGATTTAAACAAGGCTTGTCCGGCTGATCCTTTTGCTGTCCCCCGTATTGATCAAATTATTGATGCTAGGGCGGGTTGTGAGCGCTTAAGCTTTTTGGATGCTTATTCTAAATACCATCAGATTAAAATGGCAGTTAAGGACCAGGAGAAGACGGCGTTCATCACTCCCTTTGGAGCCTTCTGTTATGTATCTATGCCTTTTGGGCTCAAGAGTGCACAGGCGACTTACCAGCGTTGTGTGCAGAATTGTTCATAACCAGATTGGGCGCAACGTTCATGCCTATGTGGATGATATCGTGGTTAAATCCAGAGAGAAGGAGACCTTGGTAGATGATCTTAAAGAAACCTTTGACAATCTCTGGGTTTACAAGATGATGCTAAACCCGGCCAAGTGTGTTTTTGGTGTTCCCGCAGGCAAGCTCTTGGGTTTTCTGGTTTCTCACAGAGGCATTGAACCTAACCCAGAAAAGATCAAAGCAATCACCTCTCTGGCTAAGCCGGCGTGTATAAACGACGTCCAGTGTCTGGCGGTCCGCATCGCTGCTTTGAGCCGGTTTATAAGCCGTTTGGGTGAAAAGGCCATGCCACTGTACTAGTTGATGAAGAAAACAGATGGCTTTATCTGGAATGATGCCGCTAATGCTGCTTTTGAGGATTTGAAGAGACAGCTGGCTGAGCCCCCAGTCCTTGCTGCTCCCATTGACAAGGAGCCCCTATTGCTGTATGTAGCCGCTAACACACGAGCCGTTAGTGTGGCTGTGGTGGTGGAGCGTAAGGAAACGGGTAAGGAGTATCCGGTTCACCGGCCAGTTTACTACATCAGCGAAGTACTCATTGAGTCCAAACAACGGTATCCACATTGGCAGAAGCTTGTTTATGGGGTATTCATGGCAAGCCGGAAGCTTAAGCATTATTCCCAGGGTCACCCCATCACTGTGGTTAGTTCTGCTCCCCTGGGAGATATCATCCAAAACAGAGAAGCCACAGGAAGAGTGGCTAAGTGGGCTATAGAACTTGGGCCTCATGGTCTGAAATACGTGCCACGCACTGCTATCAAATCTCAAGCATTGGTGGATTTCATCAACGATTGGACAGAGCTGCAGGTGCCTGAAGAGAAACCGGATAATACATACTGGACTATTCACTTCGACGGGTCTAGGCAATTGGAGGGCTCGGGGCTGGAGTTGTATTAACTTCCCCTCGAGGTGACAAGTTTTGCTATGTGCTACGGTTGATGTTTCCCTGTACTAACAATGCGGCTGAGTACGAGGCCTTGCTCCATGGTCTTCGGATGGCTAAGGAGATGAGCTTGAGCCGGGTAAGGTGCTTTGGCGACTCAGATTTAGTGGCCCAGCAAGTGTCAGGCAAGTGGGATTCCAAAGACCCTCTCATGGCGGCTTATCGCCGCGAAGTTGATGCCATTGCTGGACATTTTCAGGGTTACCAAGTAGAGCACATCGATCGTAGGAAGAACGAGGCGGCTGATGCATTAAGCCGGCTGGGCTCTCAGCGAAAGCCGGTGCCGCCTAATACTTTCTTGGACATCTTGCATAACCCTTCGGTTAAGTTGCCTACAGAGGAAGGCTTGGCTATTCCTGACCCGGAGGCACAGTTGGTGGCGGCTCTCCACATTACCCCAGACTGGACAGTACCATACTTGGCTTACATAACCCGGGGAGAATTTCCTGAGGATGAAACTTTGGCCAAACAAATAACTCGGCGGTCTAAGTCAATGATAATTATCAATGGCGAGCTGCATCGTCGCAGTGTCACTGAAACTTTCCAGCGTTGTGTTTCCCCTGAGGAAGGTCAAGAAATTTTACGTGAAATTCACGAGGGGGATTGTGGCCATCATGCCGGCTCAAAATCCCTTGTGGCCAAGGCTTTTCGTCATGGTTTTTATTGGCTAACGGCTCATGCTGATGCAGAGGATTTGGTCAGTAAATGTGACGGTTGCCAGAGGTTCTCGCGACGGGCTCATGTGCCGGCTCAAGAATTGAGGATGATTCCAATTACTTGGCCATTTGCGGTCTGGGGGCTTGATATGGTTGGGCCTTTTAAAAGATCTAAGGATAAGAAGACCTACCTCCTGGTGGCGGTCGACAAGTTCACAAAGTGGGTTGAAGCAGAGCCAGTTAGTAAGTGTGACGCAGCCACAGCGGTTCAGTTTATGAAAAGGGTGATATTTCGCTTTGGTTTTCCACACAGGATTATAACTGACAATGGTACCAATCTGTCTAAAGGCGCCATGGAGGAGTTTTGTCAACGAGAGCATATTCGGCTTGATGTTTCATCAGTGGCTCACCCTCAGTCCAATGGTCAAGCTGAGAGAGCCAATCAGGAAATCTTGAAGGGCATCAAGCCCCGGCTTTTAGTCCCTTTGCAACGGACGCCGGGTTGTTGGGTGGAGGAGTTACCCTCCGTGTTATGGAGCATCAATACTACTCCTAACAGGACTACGGGTTACACGCCTTTCTTCATGGTTTATGGAGCGGAGGCGGTTCTCCCTAGCGACATCCGTCATGACTCGCCTCGAGTGGCGGCTTATGTTGAGGCGGATAATGAGCGGGCGCGCCAAGATGCTCTTGACTTGTTGGACGAACAGCGTGATGTGGCAGCGGCTCGCTCGGCGATTTACCAACAAGACCTGCGCCGCTATCACAGCCGCCGGGTTAAGTCCATAGTCTTCCAGGAAGGTGATCTGGTGCTCCGGCTCATCCAAGATCAAACAGATGCACACAAGTTATCCCCGCCTTGGGAAGGGCCCTTTGTGGTTAGCAAGAACTTGCACAACGGGTCATACTACCTTATCGATGTTCGGGAGCACAAAGATTCACGTAAGTCGGAGGAAGAGACCCGCCGGCCGTGGAACATAGCTCAGCTTCGGCCTTATTACACTTGAGCCATCGGCTCTCATAATGTACATATTTCTATAGCCATGTATATATTATGATAAATAATAAAGCAGGACCTCCGTCGTTTTCTCCTCCAAAGGTAAATGTGTTATTTCCATTACAACATTACGTGGTCACTTGGAGGTGGATCCGGCTTATGATCGTATTCGAATCTAGCCGTTAACAATATGATCACTTGGGGGCTTCCTATTCAAACATAGGTCGTATTCGAACCAAAGAGAACATAGCTGTCGATACCCATTTTATTGGCAAATTGCCGAGCTCATTGGGGAGTTTTTCTTGATCATATTTGAATCATAGCTCAACCCCCTTTGGGAACCGACGTGGATCGTATTCGAATCAGCGTCGTTAAACAACTATTAAGGTCATTTGGGGGCTTCCTGTTCAAACATGGGTCGTATTCGAACCTAAGAGAACATAGCTGTTGGTACCCTCTTGATAGGCAACGCCAAAGCCACTGGGGGCTATATGATCGCATTCGAATCTTAGCTTAACCCCTTTGGGACGGTTCTCTGGTCGTATTCGAACCAAAAGCCCCTAAGTTTTGATCTTTTGGTTTGCAACAAGTTCTTCTGATCATATCAACAGTGTGCAAGGGCGGTTCTTACTCCGCCGGCTTAACTTTGATTAAGAATGTTGATAGCACACAATAAGCATTATCGATGCTGGTGAGCCGGAGTTGAGTTCTCAACCTCATTATTTGGGTTACATAAACCGGGAAGTGTACTTGAAGGCTTGCAGGTATGCTATTATGGTTATCGCGAAGATATAATTGAGAACCGGTCTTTTATGACCTTGGTTCATATTCCGGGTTATGTGTAAGGTATATGACTCTCCATGCGGTAAACCGCCTAAAGACTTGTGATGGGTTTTTCTATGCAGGACAATTAAGAAAAGTAAATGATCAAGCATAACCCGGAGGAATATAAAAGAGCAGCTTCAACAGAGTTAAGCGCTGCACACGTGCACAATGGCACGACAAAATTAAGTGTTTGTCCTACTCTATTACAGGACTCCCCGAGTCAAAAAGGTGAGGCATTGTTGTTAAGGAGTAACCATGAGCCGCCTAAGAAGTCAAGGTGCTTGTTGGGTTGAAGCTCCCGGCTCATCCCTCTCCGCTCCTCCGGCTGTTTCCATGACCTGGAAGGTTGTTGATTTCCATTCAATGCCACTCAAAGCTTCGAACTGAGCCTCATCATCAATTAACCCGGCCGGGTCAACTTCTGGGGCGAAGGTATGCTTACGAGTTGGAGGGATCAGGCTGACTGCTTCATAACATGGTGTTGGGATCCTCTGATTCTCCGCGTCATAGCCCGGCTGATACTTGGTAAGATCTGTGTCATTCCTAATCAAGGTGGCCACCGGGCGCACGCTCTTCACACAGGCGGCGAAGTCTTTCTGGTCAAAGGGGGTACCGTCTTCCTTCAGGCTGGGGTATCCAAGAGCGATGTCACCGGGTCTAGCTCCGGTAGAAACGCCTTGGCCCGGCTCAGAGCAGCTATAGCTCCGGCTCTTGCAGAAGCCCGTCTCAGCTCTTGGAAGCGTTGAGGAAGTACGGCAAGCCGCCTGAGTACGTCTGCCAGGTGAGTGGGAACCTCATTGGACAGAGCCACAACGGCTAAAGCACGCTGTGACCCGGTGTAGAGTTGCTCCACCAAGGTGTAAACAGCCTTCAGCTTGGTCAGCATGTTCTGATTGAGATTGGAGCTTCTGGGACCTGTATAACAAAGTTAGGTGAGCTGATGGCAATGGTGGGGCTTATGAGACATGAATGATGTAAACTTATTTAAAGCTTACAGAGTAACTTACCGAAGATTGCGGAGACCATCTGCGATACATGGCGTTTTAAGCCGGAGAGTTCGGCGGTTCTTTCAGTAAGAGCAACCTCCGCTTGTTCGGCCCGGCTGAGCAAGGCAGTCTTCTCATCGGCCCAGGCTTTTCTTTCTGTTTCAAATTTTTTTCTTCAGTTTTTCTTGTGCAGAGACACTGAACTCAAATTTGGCATTGGCTTTCTGGGTCTCATTTTCCTGAGTCTTCAGGCGGGTCTTCAGATCAGAGATTTCCGATTCAAGTTTCTTGCAGGCAGCCTGTACAAGTTCCGGGTTACAGTTTGAGTGATTATCATGCAATAATAAAGTCCCAAGCACTTTGCAAGCAAAGACACTTGGCACTTGGGGGATAATGTAGGCTAAGAAGCTTTATTTACAGTGCCGGTTCATGAAAATAAGTCCCAAGCGCTTTGCAGGCAAAGGTGCTTGCCACTTGGGGGCTAATGGGCAAAGTTGTTCAAGTATTTAATTAAAACATAAGGTAAAAGACCGGTTCACCTAGGCTGTTTAACCCGGCCCTTGAGTGTTATCAGGTAAGCCGGTATTAAGTCTACAACATATTCTATCATAAGTAATAGACTTGGGGGCTAGTATGGTAAGGATGACTATGGAGTAAACAAGGGAATTATACCTTAGATTTTTGCTGTATCTGCTTCACCATGTCAATTTCCAGGTCCCGGCTGTTGTGCACTTGACCAATATAACTAGCAACAATATCTCCAATGCTCAAGTTAGCATAGTCAGTGATATCCAGTCTGGCCCTGCGGCGCTCCATCAGTTCTTCCTTAGCAGAGCATCTAGCCAGCATAGTGGGTCTTCCCGGCTCAACATATTCGGTCCGGGTAATCACCACATCCGGGTCATCGGCCGGTTGAGCTAGGCTGGGAATCTCCGGGTTGTCAGAACCCTCCATGGCTTGTTCTTCAGTTGGAGCGGTGGTTTCTGGAGCTGGTGCAGACGGCAGCTCAGAGGCAGAGGTGTTGGGTTCAGTCAAGACCGGCTCTTCGACTGGGTTACTTTTCTTTGCCCTCTTGCAAAGCTTTGCTTGTGCACTGAAAGTCAAAAGGTTAGTGCAAAAACATGGGTAAGATAAGCACAAAGTAAGTTAATCATCATTACCCGGGAGCGGTCTTGAAAGCCGGCAAGTTAGATTGCATGGAGTCCCCGGAGGAAGGTGAAGTTTCCTGATAGTTTGAATCAGAAGAATTGAGTGGTTGACGAGTGACGCCCGCCAAAGGATGAAAAGGGTATAAGTTGGAGATAACCTCGGTCCGGCGCTTCCTTGATGCTTCAGGTAAGCCGGAGGAGAGGTCTGCTTCCTTGTTGGTCCGGGTTTGCCTCCGGCTCTCATGAATCTGTCGCTTCAAAAGAAATTGAGGATCTTGATAAGCTAAAGGATGTGAAAATCTTACTTTCCGGGTTACTCTTCGGACTTTCAGCCTTGGCAAGGGCTCCGAGTCGGAGGAAAGTATAGTTACCTCTTCAATCACCGGGTTACTCGCTCCGGTATCATCTTGCTGATAATCAGTGTCAATAAGGTGGTTAAAACAGACAAAAAACAAAAGAAGAGCCTAAAGAATCAAGGGCTACCTCTGACTCGGAGGTGTCATCCAACTGAAGCAGGTCTGAGGCGCTAGGCTTACTCCCCTTCTTGCGGGGAGCGGCTCTCCTGGCGGCTTTTTTAACCTTCCTGGCTTTTTTAGTAGCCTCATGGTCATACCTGACCTTCCAGAACATATCATTAGCCTGAAAAATACAACCAAGGTTTCTTGAAGTTAAAGATGAAAATTGTTAAAATGGAAAGTAAGGTGCTCAGATCAGTAGCTTACCGCCGGAGCCGAGTTAGCTTTGCAGAAGGGACTTAAGCCTGTCCTCTCGCAATCTGCTAAGCTCTCGTTTAGAAGGGACTTGGTCATGTCGTCAACGACGTCCTCAGGTAAGTCGTCGGGGCTGTGCCAAAGAGGATCATCCTTCCGGCCCGTGTAATCACACATTAAGCCAGGGCAGCGGCTTAGAGGAATCACCCGCCAAGCAATCCAGACCCGGACCAGATCAACGCCGTTAAGGCCGTTTCCCAGAAGAGCTTTAATCTTGTTGATGGTGGGGATAAATGGTTGACGCTCAACTTGAGATAATTTGTCTGGCAGGGGGTGATTTGACTCCAGACGCAGGGCGCGAAAGCCGGGCAGAGGGTTCTCATCAGCCGGAGAAGTATCCTGGCAGTAGAACCATGTCTGGTTCCAGTCCTTTGGGTGGCTTGGCAGCTCAGCATAAGGAAAGAGGCAATCTCTCCGTCGTTGGATTGAAATCCCGCCAAGTTCCAGGCTAGGCCCGTTGGCACACTCGTTCTGGCGGTTCAGATAAAACAGCTACCTAAAGAGTAGTAGGCTGGGCTCTTCTCCAAGGTACACCTCACAGAACACTTGGAAGTTACAAATGTTCGACACAGAATTGGGTCCAATGTCTTGAGGTCGCAGATCGAAAAAGTGCAGAACATCTCTGAAGAACTTTGAGCCGGGAGGTGCAAAACCCCGGCTCATGTGATCAGCAAATATAACAACCTCTCCGTCTCTTGGTTGAGGTCTTTCTTCGGACGGGTCAGGGGCACGATAGGACATGACCTCCTTCTTAGGCAGGTAGCCCGTCTTCACGAAGTCATCTAAGGTATTATCAGTAATGTTGGATCTCACCAAGTTGCACGTAATGGGTGCCTTGGGAGCCTTGGGCGGCATTGTGAAAGACGGAAGCCTATGACAAAAGAAAATTTCTGGTTCAAATTTAAGCCGGAGGAAGATTTCAGTTCAGTATTCAAGATGGCGGCTTATGAAGGGGCCTAATGATATATGGCTAATTGTGTCGGGTTATCTAAGCCGCTGTGGATATCATAAGTATTTCAAGTTGTTTAAAACTCTATTATGAATGAGCCGGAAATTTCACAGAGCATGGCCTCTTTAAGCCGGAGATATGAGCCGCCATGGCTAACAGATGCAGGTTTTTGTCTAAGTGTTGCACAAACAAGTTTCACGGATTGCAGGGATTATTTTGGATCAAACGGTCGTTTGGAAAGGAAAAATTTCTAGACCTAAAAACTGATACAGAGAAGTTCATAAGCTCTAAATGAGGTCTTGTTGCGGACAAAGGGGATTTACTAGCATAAAAATGAGTGAGAAACTACTACCACAGGGAGTCTGTACCGTTTTTAGATCAAAGGGAACCTCGGTGGCGGAACTGTGAAGAAATTGCGATGAACTACGAAGAACACAGAAAGCTTGCGAGCTCTAATGCGGATCTAAGGTACGGGACGGCGAGGGCTTACTGGTGCTGATGAGCAGTGGAGGCGCGCCGCAGGATTCTGGTCAAGACAGGTGGATGCAGCGGCCTTGGTCGGTGAAGACGAGGTGCGCGGCGGCGGCGGCGGAGCTCGGGCTCTGGAGCGTCAGAGGAGGAAGACGATGTAGGGGAAGAGTGACGAAGACCTATGGGCCGGGCCTATTTATAAGGGCCGGCTGGTAAATGGGCGCGGGAAAAGAGGAGGCGGAAGACATGATTATATTGCCGCAGAAACGCCTCGATTTTCGGGATGGTCTTTAAAGATAAGATCCGTTGAGATATGACGGAATAAAAAATGAATTTAATGGAAGATGATGTCATGGCGGGTTACCAAGAATCCAGAAGATGACGTCACGGCGGGTTATAACCTTTGCACAGTAGAAGCCGGAAGATTTTGAAGATTTTTGAAGATTGGCATGAACCGGTTCAAATCAATCTGGGCCTAATGTTGAGGGTATAACCATTAGAGTCACCCGCCCAGGAGGGGCCGGGTTACGTCATAATGATCATCACGTGAAGCCCAGTACCAAGCTTGAGGATGGCGCATCAATAATGGGCTTAAGACCCGGAGGCGGCTTAAGGCCCGTAGTTATAAACCGCCGTTGTGGCAATGGCTTGTAGTGTAAGGCAAGATTAGTTAAGAGTCCGAGCCGGATATTGTTATAAGCCGGCCGGGACTCTGAGCGCCGCGGGGCGTCAACCTCTCTATATAAAGGGATGACCCGGCGGCGGTTCAGGACGAGAGACAACAGATCGAGAGCTAGGCATAGCGATTAAGCTCCCTGGTCATTGAAACCCTAAGTAATACCACCTCAACTGGACGTAGGCTTTTACCTTCACCGTAAGGGGCCGAACCAGTATAACCCTCGTGTTCCTTGTCCCGCTTAACCCCTTTAAGCTTCCTAGCTGCAATGGCTCCACGACTAAGTCCTTGCACGAGGACATCTGCCGTGACAATTCCACGACACAGATGATAATTTTATTTTCCCCGAGGTAATATTGGACCATTCCATCCCAAAGTCGAGGGAAGAAATGTCAAGGGTTTGCTTCCACTAATTTATTTCTAAAGTCGCAGTCATCTTCAGAAAATGAAATTCAGTTCAGCGTAAATTGTACCTTGCACTTGAAAAAGAGTGCGACATCCATTTTCCGCCTAAAAAATTGTAACTAAGTGAAAACTGTAAATTACACTTTTGGGAAGTAACTATCCCCCCTCCTCCTGATACTGTTCTTGCGAGGAGACACTAGTTTCTTCTACAACCATGCTCGATATCGCATAAGAAGGAACATGATAACCGCCCTAAGAAATGGAGAAGCCATTGCTACGGGACAAGATGAACTAGCTACCATGGTGGACGAATACTACACGAGTTTGTTTGGGGAGGCAACACAGAGAGATCATACAATTGACCTTGTTGCACTTTCGCTACCCTCCTTGGATATACAACACCTAGAGACTCCCTTCTCGGAGGAGGGGGTGGAAAAGGTAGTCAAGGGTATGCCACTCGACAAAGCGCCAGGGCCGGATGATTTTACAAGAAGATTCTATGCCACGTGTTGGCCAATTATCAAAGATGACATAATGAGAGCAATGGACATGTTCTATCGAGGCGATGTGTGCGGGCTGCCGGCGATCAATAAGGAAATTGTTTCCCTATTACCGAAGATCGTCGGAGCCCTAGATCTTAAGGACTTTAGTCCGGTCAGCCTTATCCATGGCGCGATTAAAATCTTTGAGAAAACACTGGCAAATAGACTGGCGGCCGAGCTACCAACACTTGTGCAAAATCACCAAAGTGCATTTGTAAAAGGAAGATCCATCCATGCCAATTTTATGTTGGTTCAGTGCACGGCTAGGCATTTACATGCTCTATAAGAGCCAACAGTTATGCTAAAGCTTGACATAACTAAGACTTTTGACACGGTCCAGTGGTTGTTCCCTAGTGGAGGTCCTGCAACAGATGGGCTTCGGATCAAAGTGGATATCATGGGTGTGGGCTATTGTCTACGTCCTCGACGAGAATCATGGTGAATGGAGCACATGGACGACCGATCTTCAACTGCAAGGGACTACAGCAAGGGGCACCCCTCTCCCCAATGTTGTCCATACTAATAATGGAACCGCTCCAATATATGTTCGAACGACCTACAAACCATGGAGGTCTTGCACCGCTAGCAAGATTGGGTATGAAGCAATGCCTCTCGATGTTCGCAGATGATGTCATGATCTTTATCAAGCCAACCGAGCTAGACCCGCATGCTTGTACACTCATGTTGCGTGTGTTTGGCAATGCCTCGGGATTGAGGGTGAACCTGGCTAAGAGCGATGTGCTGCCAATTTGTTGCAACCCAGGAGATGGCACGGGTAGAGGAAGTGTTGGGCTGCCTAATGGGTACTTATACATGCACGTATCTGGGCCTCCCACTCACCATACGAAACCAATCGGCGGGCCAACTATCAGGGATCGTGGATCAACTAGAAGGAAAATTACCAAAATGGAGAGCCGCGATGATGCCTAAAAGTGGACGAATGCTTTTGGTGCAATCAGTTTTGTGCGCAATTCCCATCCATGCAATGATGGCCCTTGACATTCCACAAAAAACAATCACGGCAATGACTAAAACCTGTAGGGGTTTCATGTCGTGCATATAGGATAGTGCAAATGGTGGACAGTGCAAGGTGACTTGGGAAAAGGTTTGTTCCCCAAAATGGGATGCAGGATTGGGCATTATAAACCTCAGATGGCTAAACATCTCCATGCAGGAAAGGTGGCCATGGTTGCAACGTACTAATGGATCAAGACCATGGTCGGAATTTGAGATCGAGGTACCGAGGGAATCACCACAGCTGTACAATGCAGCAACACATGTCACTATTGGAGATGGTACGAGCACACTATTCTGGAAAGATCGATGGTTGGATGGGCTTAGAGTGCAATACTTAGCCCCAAGCCTTCATGCTCGGGTCAATCTGCAAGTGAGAAGCACAAGATTGGTTAGCCAAGCATTTTTGGCTGAAGGTTGGGCTAGGGATATTGGACTGGACTTGAATGCGGAAGAACTTCATGAGTTTTCTGAACATATGGATGCTACTATCCACTCTGGAGCTGCAGCAAAACACGCCGGACGTTTTCTCCTGGGCTTGGGGAAAGGGTGGATCTTTCACTGCGAGTTCGGCATACACGACATGGTTCTGCAGAGAGGCTTCCCCCTCGGTGGAATTCACCTGGAAAATGAAAGCGCCGCTCCAATGTAGGTTCTTCACATGGCTTGCGCTCCAGGATAGGTGTTGGACATCCGATAGTCTTGCTAGACGTGGCCTGGGTCACCAGGAGAGTTGCCTGTTTTGTGACCAGCATGAGGAGACGATTGAGCACATCCTACTCGGCTGTGTCTTTGCCAGAGAGGTGTGGATTTCCATAGCACTCCAGGAGCCAAGGTGGTCGCCGACCGGAGAGGTGACCTTGTTGCAGTGGTGCACGGGTAAGCATGGGGCACGACTGGGTGCCAAGGATGTCTGCGCGATACTTATTCTAGTCTTGTGGGAGCTATGGAAACATCGTAATAGGATTGTGTTCGACGGCACCTCCCCTTTCGTGCAGGCGCTAGTACGACGTATTGGAGAGGAAGGCGGAGCATGGAAGAAAGCGCGGCTCATAAAGGGAGAACTGGAGGCCGTGCTCCAGGCATTGGCGGGGTGGGCTAGTGCGAGAGAGTAGCGGCAAGGCCAGGTATAGGTGGATTAGGTGTTGAGTGCAGTTTATGTATATGAGATGTACGTAAACATCGTGGATGGGTTATTCTCGCACTTCTTCTTTAATATATAGTACGCACACTCATGCGCATTCGAGAAAGGGAAGATACCCACAATGTTTGATAGCTCAAAAGTGGTATCCTCCTCGTGAGCTCAAACTGACATGTGATCAGTAGCGGAGTGTGACATGCAAAGAATGGGGGCCAGTTTCAAACTAAAACGAAAATATGTACGGAAATAAGTGAAACTCACAACATAAATTACCAATTGCACCAACGCTTGACCATCAAGAGTTGCTAATTGTTCTTTTTAAGAAATGATGGGGATTTCTAATAGGTAGGTAAAATAATTAAAAGGGCTAAATTTTATAGGATCCGAATCTGTAAGTTTAGGCGGAGGAGGTTCCTCCTTAGGCCCTTTGTACGTGGTAGTTATTTCTTCATTGTATATATTCCTATAAAGATATTCCCGTAGTCTTTCTTTAAGCATGTGACCTAGCCCATTGTTACCTATAGCAAATTGATCATTTTTCAAAAAAAAAATATCAATCAAGATAGGTGGGGGAGCCATTTTTCTAAGATTCTCATTCTAAGCAGCATAGTCCGTTGATTTTAATTTTCTTATCTCTTCTTGATCATCAAGAATTTCTTCTATAGGAGGGCACTCACTATATATTCTATAATAAGAAAATATCTCTCTTGCCACTTTCACAATGTGGCTAAATTCATGAACTAGAAATATCGTTGCTAAGCGCTTAACAGAAGGATCATGAATGCTGGAAAACTCTAAAAATACCCATTGTAAAGTAGGATGCATGTGCACAAATTGTCTCTCAAGTTCAACTATAAGCAAAGATATGGCATCCGTGAGGCTAGTAGTTCTAGCAAGAATTGATCCCGCTATCATAGGTAACGAGCCAGCACAAGTAAAGAAATCTTGAATAATACCTTTTCCAATAATATTACCACTACCTATACGGAGCTTTTTCGTATGCATAATAATGGTTTCTTCCTTATTATTAGGATCATCATCGGCAAGATTATCTATTGTTTCTTTGTTAGCAACTTCATGAAAGCTTCTTTTAGTATTTTAATTTCTCATAAGATTTAACAGTATAGCTTGATGATCATAAGGTTCCGCAGAAGTGGCGGGAGCATCATCGACTTTCTCAAACTCAGACATGATAGCAACTTCAAGCAAGCAAAATAAAATATTTTTTGTGTTTTTTGATTTTTTAGAGAAGTGGAGGGGGATGAAAAAGAGAAGGCAAATAAAAGCAAATCAAAAGTAGAACAAGTAATGATAATGTGTATGAAGGAACCTCGAGTTGTTTGATGATGTCTCCCTGGCAACGGTGCCAGAAATTCTTTCTCCTACTTGTGAGTTGTGTTGAGATTTTACCCGAAGAGGAAGGGTGAATTAATATAGTAGCGGATAGTATTTCGCTCAGTAGAGAACCAAGGTTACCGAACCAATAGAAGAACCACACAAATGATCTTTAGCAGTATCTACACACACAGGAGCAAATATACTTGCATCCAACATGGGCAAGAGGGTTGTCAATCCCCTTGTACTCGTTAATTGCAAGGATCAAATCTCGTAATAGGTGATAGATAAATTGCAAAGTATAATAAAAGATAATAAATGGCAACAAGGTATTTTTGGTTTTAGCAATATGATTAAAGTAGACCCGGGGGCCATAGTTTTCATAGAGGAATCTCTCTCATAAAGGTAGCATACTGTGGGTAGACAAATTATTGTTGGGCAATTGATAGAAAAACGCATAGTTATGCCGTTATTCATGGCATGATCATGTACATAGGCATTATGTCCGTGAAAAGTACACCGACTCCTGCCTGCGTCTACTACTATTACTCCACTTCGAGAGTGCTTCTATGTTTGCCTCTATGTATTCAGTTCATGACAAATAGAGTAATGCATGAAGTATGATGACATAATGTTGATAGAATAAAACAAAGCAATATGATTAAACCCCATCATTTTCTTATTAGTAGCAACAATAGAAATATGTGCCTCGCTACCCCTCCTGTCACTGAGTGAGGACACCACAAGATTGAACCTACCACAAAGAACCTCTCTCGTTGAAGATAAATGAATCTAGTTGACCAAACCAAACGGATAGATCAGAGAGAAATACAAAGCTATAACAATCACACATGATAAAGTTCAGAAAAGACTCATTTACTTTCAGTGAATAATCTGATCATAAAAACACAATTCATTGGATCCCAAAAAACACACCACAAAAGAAGATTACATCGAATAGAACTCCGAGGAGAACATTGTTTTGAATATCAAAGAGAGAGAGAGAGAGAGCCATCTAGCTAATCACTATGGGCATATAGGTCCAGTGGGAACTAGTCACACATCATCGGAGGTGCGACAAGGTTAATGTAGAGGCCCTCCATGATCGGTTAGCCCTCCGGCAGAGTATCGGTGAAGGCGTCCAGATGGGATCGTAGAAGAACAAAGACTTGTAGTGGTAGAAAAATTGTTCCAGTGGATGCTCTAGGGTTTTCCAATATTTCAGAATTTATAGCGCTGCAATTAGGTCAGACGGAGCCACGAGGGGCCCACAAGACATCAGGGTGCACCCTACCCCCCCCCCCCCAGGGCGTGCCATGTTGCCTTGCTGTCTCCTCGTAGGTCTTATGGTCCCTCTCCGAAGCTTCTAGGGTCTCTTATGTCCAGAAAAAACGTCAAAAAGTTTCGTCGTGTTTGGACTCCATTTGGTATAGATTTTCTGTAAAACAAAAAACAAGTAGAAAACAACAACTAGAACTAGGCACTTGGTTAATAGGTTAGTTCCCAAAAATGATATAAAATTGCATATAAAGTATCTAATATTGATAATATAATAATATGAAACAATAAAAAATTATAGATACGTTGGAGACGTATCAAGGACCCAAGTCCCATTGAGTGTTTCAAAGTCACCCATACAAACATCAAGATTGGTAGCATGAGCGAGTCGGCATGTCTATCTTATGTAAGATTTCTTCCTCTAATGTTTCTAACTTGAAATAGATTCTTATATTGATCAACTATAATCCAACATATGAACTTTGCCTTACTTAAGCATCGATGTTTTCCTTTATACTACAGAATGCAATGGGAAATAAAAAGGAAAGACAATTAGAAGGTGAGGACTCAGTATCCGATACAACGATTGCATCTAATGAGCATAGGGTATGCATCAAGATCTGTAAGGCCTGGAAGCTCTACTTCATCAGCACGGATCCGAGATCTAGAAGAAAGAATTGAACAGAAGGATAGAGAGGCAAGGGATGCAAATGGCAAGTACTCCCAAATATATATAAGACCGTTTAGAAATATATGATTGTTTAGATCACTAAAGTAGTGATCTAAATGGCCTTATATTTCTTTATAAAGGAAGTACTTCTCTTGTTTCTCTTTGTGTTCTTGTTGTGTGCATAGTGCAATCATGGCAGTTAAAATGAAAACACAAATGTGTGTGAATAAGACGTTCGTCTTCAGTTCTTGTAACTGAAGTTTCACTAGGGAGTGCTTTGTTGTTTATGTATGGTTTTATCCAAATCTAATCATCCAAAGTAACATAAAAACAAAATACTTGTAATGAGAAATACATGGTTTGTTGCTGCTTTAACACGTAGTCATCGAAATAATATTGCAGTGTACTATTTTTAATCCAGATATCCAGTATGATTTGTTGATTGGTTTATGTGCTTGTTTTCAGCAGAATAGTAGAGTTTGATATAAACAATGTTGTCCTAGCATAGTTGTTTCTTGTAACCTTGCATGTATTTTTAACATTATAAGTTATTCTTGAGTTTGCCATTTCATTGTCCCATCTGCATACTTGCCTTGACATTTAATAATGTACTTCTCTATTTCAATTCATAATTTGATAGATTGTATGGTTCTTAGTACTCTTGTACCTTGTTGTCTTACTTGTTTTCATCTAATGAATATGCAACGCTATGTGTTTCATCAATTATAAGCACGGGGAAGAGTTAGGCATGGGACTTGAAGCACAATAAAGAGCACTTGAAGAGAGGGAGAGGGAGAAACAAGAGGAAATGGAAGCTGTGAATAAGAGTTGGCAAGAGAAGAATGAAGCCTAGGAAAAGAATCACCGGGAGATGGATACCCTGATTGGTTTTCTCTTAAGGGCTCAAACAACTTAGTAGTCCCAATCCAAACATGCTGATGCATGAAGGTCATCCTTTTGTGGTGGGAAAATAGGCTCTGAATCATATGTTGCAATTATCAGGACAACACATGTGGTCTTTAGTTATCAAAATATTACTTTTCAACTTGTTTAGTGTTGTGAGTTGTGTTGGGGAACATAGTATTTCAAAAAATTGCCTACGATCACGCAAGATCTATCTAGGAGAAGCATAGCAACGAGCGGGGAGAGTGTGCCCACATATCCTCATAGACCGAAAGCGGAAGCGTTTAGTAACGTGGTTGATGTAGTCGAACGTCTTCGCGATCCAACCGATCCAAGTACCAAACGCACGGCACCTCCGCGATCAGCGCACGTTCTGCTCGGTGACGTCCCTCGAACTCTTTATCCAGTTGAGGCCGAGGGAGAGTTCCGTCAGCATGACGGCGTGGTGACGGTGATGATGAAGTTACCGACACAGGGCTTCGCCTAAGCACTACGATGATATGGCCGAGGTGTGTAACTGTGGAGGGGGGCACCGCACACGGCTAAAAGATCAGCTTGTGTGTCTTGGGGTGCCCCCTGCCCACGTATAAAAGGAGGGGGGAGAGGAGGCCGGCCTAGGAGGGGCGCGCCTATAGGGGGAGTCCAACTAGGATTCCCTATCCTAGTTGGAGTCCCCTTCCTTTTCTAAAAGATCAGCTTGTGTGTCTTTGGGTGCCCCCCTGTCATTTCTATTTAGAAAATGGCTTGGCTGGGGCGATTGAATATATAATATGATTGTATTTCATTTTAATTTATAATGTGATTTGGCTCTAACTTACTATATAATGTGATGTGACTAAAATTAAATACTTACTATGAAATGTAATGTGGGCAATTTGATAATTCATCATAATTAAAATTCAAAATAAATTAAATATATTCTGATGACATGGCATCAAGTCAGTGATGTAGCTCTATCACCAAATATCGTCGAATAATACATATTGTCTCATCAGTCGTTACAGAAATTATGAGTCGTCGGCATTCCAGAAAATGTCACCGAAGGTCCCGTTTTCTGTGTGCATTCACTAGGAGTAATCCATGACGGGGATCCATGACGATGCTCATGATGCCCATAAAACGTCACTTTTGAGTAATTTGTGACGTTATTAGTTATTCAATGACATTTTTGGCTTGTCGCAGTACGCCTAATCTAGTGTAGTGTGTATTGGAGTTTGTGTTGCACTTGGCCAAAGTTTACAACCAACTCCTCTTCTCTCCCCTCAACCTCATGAAAAATCTGAGGTGGAAACTCTTATAGCCCACCTATGTCACTCTATTACACTTGCTCTAATCTACAACCTACTTATGTTCACTCTCGTCCCCTCTCCGCTCCAACGGATCAAACATATGATGTGGCAACTCTTATATCATGCCTGCATGCATGTGCATTAGTTCCCGTGATAACAAAGTAGTTCCAATGTTCTCCTCCCTCATGCGGGTCCACGATAGCCTCTTTATGTGTGTTCGTTGACTGATTTCACGGGGCATTAATCACAAATTAGTCAGTTTTTACAAGGAGGGGAGTACCGCTCAAATTTCACGGCGTATTAATCATGGGCATTAATCACTAGTAATACCACGAGGCGTCGGTTCATAGCAAGTACAATGGTGGGATATAAACTAGCTTACATGGCACTTTTGTCTATGTGGAGGAGAGAGATAAGGAAAAGGTGAAGGAGTGGGCTCTCATGCAAGAGCCAGCCTGTACGCGTGCACCATGCTCTTAGGTCCCAACGCTACTGCCCTCTCGTCTTCCGTGCCAGTAAGGCGGGTGATTCTACATTCATTCTACTCCCTCCATTTGGGTTTGAAAGTTGGGGGCACCGATATATATATATATATATATATATATATATATATATATATATATATATATATATATATATCGGTGCCCTAAACCCTAACACTATTCTGATCACGGGATCAAAATATTATTCTGATCACAACATGAACTTCCTGAGTTACACGCCTGAACTTCCCTCTGTAGGAACCCGACCTTCGGGCTATCTTCGCAACCGTGTCTCTCGGCGCGAATTATTCTGGTTAGTCGTGTTCTATGTGATGTAAGTGTAATCTTCAAACAGTTTTTAGCAACTAAATGCCCGTTTTAAATAGGAATCTCGCTCATAGGCGGATTTTTGCTCTCGGGTCGTGATGAACTCACGTTTTTTGCAATTTTACTGCTTGAGTTGTTCGACCTGAACTTCCCCCTGTTATAGGTTGAACTTCCGCCAACATTGCCCAAATGGGGCTTGCTATATACCGTTGGAAAGCTATGGACACGAGTATCATGACCCATGTTAAATTTTGGGAAAACTTTGTTTTTGCCACTCTAATTTTTGCCAACTTTGCTTATGCCACTCTAGAATTTGACATCTCATTTTTGCCACTCTAGAATTTAACATCTCATTTTTGCCACTCTTGGCTTTTGATAATACATCACAAATGCCATTCCATGGCAAAAACGATAATTTTGCATTTCACTGTTGCCACTCTTAACTTTGACAATGTATCATAATTGCCACTCAGAAAATTTCGCTTTTGCCACGGAATGGCAAAAGTGATATATTGTCAAAAGGTAAGAGTGTCAAAAGTGAAATGTCCAATTCTAGAGTGGCATAAGCAAAGTTGGCAAAAATTAGAGTGGCAAAAACAAAGTTTTCCCTTAAATTTTTGGCAAAATGTAAGCGGTTTAAGAGCGGTTTTGAAAACCGTTTTTTCTTCATACAAAAAACGTGAATCGTATTTTCGATCACATTTCTAAACCGTTTATCGGAATGAGGCAAATAATATGGCGTTGGAAAGATGCTGCCTAAACGCTCCTTCCGCATGTTGAAAGTTTTCTCTAAGTCCCTATGATTAAAGAGTAATTTGGAAAATCGTAAAATTTCGCAAACAGAACAACCGAGTTGGTATTTTCGATGCCATTTCTAAACAGCTAATCTAATTGAGGCAAATGATATGGCGTTAGAAAGCTTATGAAAATGCGCCAATTTTACATGTGGAAAGTTTTTTTAATTTTGAACTGTTTAAGAGTAATGTGGGAAACGGTACAAGTTCCACCGAGTTCATATTTTCAAGCTAATTTGTTAACTGTACGCCCGAATGCAGCAAATGATATGGCGTTGGAAAGCTTGAGGAAATGTGAAACTTTTTGGTATGTATTGTTTCTCATATTACTTACGGTTTTAATAAAATTTTGAAAATGGCTGAAAACGTATTTTCATTGTAATTTCTATAAACTTTATCGGAATGGGGCAAATAATATACCGTTGAAAAGCTACGGGAAATGCGAAACTTTTTCATGTTGACGGTTTTCTCTGATTTCTAGCCGTTTTCAAGTAATTTCGAAAATGGTGAGATCATTCGTTCTGCCTTTATCGCGAAACAGATTCATCGAAAATGCATCGCGTGAAGAACATGAACTTCTCGGCATGTGTATTTGAACTTCACTCTGTTTTTTACGTGCTT
Source organism: Triticum aestivum (assembly GCF_018294505.1). NCBI lineage: Eukaryota > Viridiplantae > Streptophyta > Magnoliopsida > Poales > Poaceae > Triticum > Triticum aestivum. Next base: position 294,168,298 of record NC_057808.1, on the reverse strand, counting down.
TTTTTGCCCGTAGCTCCCCAACCACTCACCGGAATTGAGCAAGTGATATACCGATGGAAAGCTGTTGAAAACACGCAACTTTTTTGTGATAATCATTTTTTCATATTTGCAACGGTTCAAAAAAAAATTTGAATGCGGAAAAATGTGTTTTTAACGTTATAGATAAAATTTTTAAACCATTGATCAGAATGTAGCATATAATATACCGTTGGAAAGCTTATGAATAGGAGCAACTTTTTCATGTAGACAAACAATACAAATTCATTGTCGTTTGAGAGTGGTTTTAAAAATGGCAAAAACAATGTCATTTTTGCCTGTTTTTTACATGTAATTGAAGGTTGGATGTCTCGCACTAGAGATCTTGACCTTCACCGGGAGGAGCACGTGAACTTCTTGCCACAAACCTTTAAGCTTTTAGTTTTCTATTCTTATATTCTTATCTGAAACGTGTTTTGTGTAGTATTTGAACTTCCCGCTGTTTTCACCTTGAACTTCTGTCTAAGAAACTTGATAGAACCAATTTTTGTTCAAATGTTCGAACTGCTCTCTCTTAAAAAATTGAACTTCTTGGCTTTTACTCTTTAGGCATGGGATAAATATGTTTTTGTATAAAGTTCGAATTGCTTTGCTAATTTAATTTGAACTACTTTGTTTTTGCTCTCCCGAGCACAAATTTGAGTTATTTTATAAACTTTGACCATCTCTATTATTTAATTTGAACTTCTTAGTTTTATTCTTAGGAAAAATTTGATTCTTTTAATCCATTTTTATAAAAAAAATTGGACTTCTTTGGTTTTTTAATTCGACCTTCTTTGATTTTGTAATAAACATTGAACTTCTCGATTTTATAAATTTAAACCTCTAGATTTCATACAAAACAAGAAAATTCCATTTTTTTAATTTTGAACTACTCTCTTTTTTGGTTTGAACTCCTGGTTTAATTATTTAGTAACAAGGAAAATCCTAGTTTGTAATAAATACTGAACCGCTCTGTTATCTAAATTTGAACTTCTAGTTTTTTTAAGAAACGAAGAAAACCCATTATATATATATATAAATATGCACTACTCTATTTATTTTAGTTGACCTTCTTGATTTTCTAATAAACAATGAACTTCTCTGTTATTTAAATTTGAACTTCTAAGTTTTCTTATATCGATGAAAACCTATTTTCTATAATCCTTTTGGACTGCTCTGTTTGTTAGTTTGACCTTTTTGGTTTTGTAATAAACTGTGAACTTCTCTATTTTTTAACTTTAAACCTCTAGTTTTTTTTCAAAATGGGGGCAATCCTTTCTCATATATTTTTTACAAACGAGGGAGTGCTAGTGATGGATGGCGTCGATGATTGGGGAGGGGATGAGGGGCGGCGCCGATGGATGCGAAAGTAATCTTCTCTGTTTTTAAAATGGATAAATCTTTTTTTGTACACATTGAAGTTCTTTATTATTTCTTATTTGATGTTTATTCTATTTTTTATGGACATGAAAACTAATCTTTTTTAAAATAAACGTCGGACTGCTCTGCCTTTTTTTAATTTAATCTTCTTGGATTGTTTTTTAGAAACAGGGAATATCCAAAATTATGTATATGTACATCAAACTGCTCTATTTTAAGTCTGATCAACTGAATATATTTTTAAGTCTGTCATAATTGAACATTAACATTTTTTTCTAGTATCAGTAGAGTGTTAGTAGTAGTCCTTGAAGACACGGTAACAACAATTATAATAAACTCACAAGTAAAGAACACTCGCATCTCCCATCCTGGTACATCCAACTCACTCAAACCCATAAGCAAATCACTCTACGTAACGCCTCACACTAGTACTTCTAGCTCACACAAACATGACCTGCTTAGCTTGGTTAACAACCACTAGGCTATGCCAAAATCAGCGAGTGTGCAGCTAGCTCCTGCCTCCGGCTACTTCCTTGGAGCACTGCATGAGGCGATGGAATGCATCAAGCGCGTACTGCAAACATAGTACACATGGATCGAGTACAACTTTATTGACGGCGATGGCGACCATGGACGATGGAAGGAAGATGATTGGCACGACCTGTAGGAGTCGTCCTGCTGGTGTGGTACAATGTGGACTTCGGCAACGCCATTCATATGGCCAGGAGGTAGCAACGGTCGGTGGAGACGTGGCAGAAGGGAAGGTCGCAGGCTGGAGGTGCGACGCTGGGAGCTTGCTTGCTGGAGCAGCGGGAGAAAGAGGTACGTTGCAGGGCGGTCGTCCGCGTTTATGCATCAGGGAAAGGGGCCATAGCTGCAGGTGAAAAAGCAATGTTCAGAAACGTGCTGCTCATTCACTGAAATCGATGGAACTATTATAGTCTGATACTTCATAAATTTGAAATCTAAGCAGAGTTTTTGCTGCAACTTACCTCGTGGAAAATCACTAGATCCTAGATCGCACGACTTCTTTCTTTATCATATCTGAACTTCAGATTAGTGCCTTCCTATTTTTTGCTCTGGCACGCTGTACAAGCTTCAGATAGTACATTAGAGAGCAGGAGCACAGTACACAACACTGGAAGCGAGTAGCAGCAAGCTTTTCCATCAATTAGGAAACTGATGAAAACAACGAAGAACACTTACTTGATAACCAAGAAACATGGTGAAAAAATTCAGCGGAAAAAGTACAACTCTAATCTTAGCTTTTCACATTCTACACGGTTAATTCTTTTTTAGCAACATACGTATGAAATTAATTAATGAATCAAAACTCGGAAAGGGACTCTCTTTTATGCAGATGTAGACCCAATCATTCATGATTCTTCTTTGACATACTAAGATGAACAACAGAGAAGCATCCATACCAACAATACTGATTTGCAAACAATATTGTAGAAACAAACATCAGAGTTACCCGTCGCCTGAACTAGTAGAGCTGAGGTAGATCAGAGCTGGTGTTCTGAGCCATATTTGGTGGCAACAGCAGGTGTGGCAGCAGCAAGTGCACTACAGTTCAATCACCCCGGCGATGGCAGCAACCAGCGATGGCTGCAGAGGAGCGCTGCAGGACTCGGGGGGGGGGGGTGTTTCGCTGGACAAATCGAGGTAGCGGCCTCCGCTGACAGCAAAGGTGGGGCGACTGGCAAGGGAGCAGTGCACACCACGACTCCGACGCGGATTTGGAGAAGAAGGGGGTGACGCCGAGCAGTGGCCACTGGACACGGGGTGCAGGTGCCGGCGCGGGGAGCCTGGTAGGCCGGGGTAGGAGGCAGGTGGTCGCAGCGCCGCATGGTGGCGGCCGGATCCCGGGCCTCCGGCGTCCGAGATTCACGGATGGGTGCGGGGTGGGAACGGGAGGTGGAGGACGTGGGAATGAGAGGTGGGACAGGGTAGTTTTTTAGCCGCGTCGGTTCGCTGGTTTATCGGGAGTTCAGCGACATCTTCGTCGGCCCTATATAAGGGCCATGATCCAAATAGTTATTCCAATCCTAATATTAGAATAGTGCCATATATATAGTGCCATATATAAACACTATTCTGATCACGGGAAATATTATTTTGATCACAACTTGCACTTCCTGAGTTACACGCCTGAACTTCCATCTGTAGGAACCCGACGTTCGGGCTATCTTTGCAACCGTGTCTCCTGGCGCGAATTATTCTACTTAGTCGTGTTCTATATGATGTTAGTGTAATCTAGAGATAGTCTTTAGCAACTAAATGCCCGTTTTAAATAGAAATCTTACTCGATAGCGGATTTTGCTCTCGGGTCGTGATAAAATTGTGTTTTTTGCAATTTTACTGCCTGAATTGTTCGACCTGAATTTCCCCCCGTGCTAGGTTGAACTTCCGCCAACATTGCCTAAATAGGGCTTGCGATATACCGTTGGAAAGCTATGGACACTAGTATCACGACCCAAGTTAAATTTTTATCAAAATGTAAGCGGTTTAAGAGCAGTTTTGAAAACCGTTTTTTGTTCATACAAAAAACGTGAATCGTATTTTTGATCACATTTCTAAACCGTTTATCGGAATGAGGCAAATAATATGGCGTTGGAAAGCTGCTGCAAAACCGCTTCTTCCACATGTTGAAAGTTTTCTCTAATTCACTATGGATAAAGAGTAATTTGGAAAATTGTAAAATTTCGCAAACCGAACAACCGAGTTCGTATTTTCAATGTAATTTATAAACGGCTAATCCAATTGAGGCAAATGATATGGCGTTGGGAAGCTTATGAAAATGTGCTTCCTTTTCATGTTGAAAGTTTTTCTTAATTGTGAACGGTCTAAAAGTAATTTAGAAAACGGTACAAGTTCCACCGAGTTCGTATTTTCGAGCTAATTTTTTAACCATACGTCCGAATAGAACAAATGATACGGCATTGGAAAGCTTGAGGAAATGCGAAACTTTTTGGTATATATTGTTTCTCTCAATTCCTTACTGTTTTAAGTCAATTTTGAAAATGGCTAAAAATGTATTTTTGCCGTAATTTCTACAAACTTTATCGGAATGGGGCAAATAATAATCCGCTGAAAAGCTATGGAAAATGTGAAACTTTCCCATGTTGATGGTTTGCTCTAATTTCTAGCCGTTTTTAAGTAATTTCAAAAACAGCGAGATCATGTGTTCTGCCTTTATCGCGAAACGAATTCTTCGAAAATGCACTGCGTGAAGAACTTGAACTTCTCGGCATGTGTACTTGAACTTCACTCTGTTTTCACGTGTTTTTTGCTCGTAGATCTCCATCCATTGCTCGTAGCTCTCCATCCATTCATTGGAATTGAGCAAGTGATATACCGATGGAAAGTTGTTGTAAACATGCAACTTTCCCGTGTTGATCATTTTTTCATACCCGCAATGATTTTAAAAGTTTTTCATGTGAAATTCATTTAGCGTAGTAGTTGAACTTCCAGCTGTTTTCACGTTGAACTTATGTGGCGTATTTTTGTTTGTAATTTTCTCATCTATTCATCAGTGTTACACAAATGATATTCCTTTTGTACAAACCTCTCTCACAATAATTTTTTTAAATTACCCCGACCGAGGACTTGAACTTACACAAATGATATTCCTGCTATTTTAAAGTAAATTAGAAAATGGCGAGATCATGATTTCCACGTTCATCGTGAACGGAAATGCACTGTATGAAGTAGTTGAACTTCTGGGCATGTCTGTTTGAACTTCACTCAGTTTTTGATGTGCTGTTTTTTGTACTTCGTGAAGTAGTTGAACTTCTGGGGCATCTCTGTTTGAACTTCACTCTGTTTCACTTTATTGTAATTTTCTTATATGAAATACACACCATGTAGTACGTGAACTTCCGGTTGTTATCGCTTTGAACTTCTCTCTGGTTTGAGAGAATTATTTTAAAACATAAAAAAAACATATTTTTATGTATTTTGGACATCTAAATACACGGTGAACCTCTCTCACAAGAATTTTTTGAACTTTTCCTCGCCGAGCACTTGAACTTCAAGCAACCATTTTTTCGTTTATGATAGTTTTTAAAAGTGCAAAAAATGGCATTGTGTTTTTTATTTTTTGAACAGGTAAATCCTAAGTTTTAATAAACTCCGAACTTCTCTGTTGTTTCAATTTGAACTTCACCTTTTTATATTTTGATTAAATAATTGTATTTGATTTTTATACAAAAAAAATCGAGCATGGAAATACAAGGTGAACCTCTCTTGCAAGTATTTTTAAACTTCCCCGGACAGAGCACTTGAATTTCTTTCAACAAACCTTTTAAGCTTTTATTTTTCTGTACTTTTATTCTGACCTGAAATGCATTCCTTGCAGTACTTGAACTTCTCGTTGTTTTCACTATGAATTTCTGTCGCGTTTTTTTGTATACGTGGAATTACACGCAATTGAAAGTCGGACGTCATTTTTTGCCATTTTAAAACATGTCATTGGAGGTCGGGCGCCCCGCAATATAAATTCTGACCCGTGCACGTAGGTGCACGTGAACTTCTTGCAACAAATCTAAGTTTTTTATATACCACGAACTTCTCTGTTATTTTAATTTCAACTTCTTAGTCATATTCTTAGAAAGGAAATATGTTTTTAAATAAGCATCAATTTTTTTTTGTAAATTGCACTTCATAGTTTTATTTTTCTTAGAGACGGTAATAATTTAAGTTTCCCGTTTACATGGAACCACCGCTCTATTTTAATTTGAATTTCGTCAATTTTTTTCTTTACTAACAAGGAAAACCTGAGTTTCTTTATAAATATCAAACTTCTCTATTTTGTAATTTGGACTTCTTGGTTTATTTCTTTTAGTATCAAAATATCCTAGTTTCTCATAAATACTGTGCCCCCTGCACATTTTTTAAAATTTTGATTTATTTGTAAAAAGATAGACACAAACGGGGGAGATAATTATGTGTGCATAAAGTGGGTAGCAACTTCCAACTTTCCCTCGTCAAGCACTTGAACTTCTATCAAGAAATGTTTTTCATTTTTATGAGTTGGTTTTAAAATGGCAAAATGGCATTGGTTTTTGTTTTTTTCAAACATGTAAATCTTTGGTTTTATTGAACTCCAAACTTCCATGTTATTTTAATTCGAACCTCACGTTGGTTTTATTTTCTATTAGTGGTTAGAATTCGAGTTTTTAATAAACATTGAACCCCTCCATTACTTTAATTTGAACTTCTAGGTTTCTTTTAGAAACGGGGAAATCCATTTTCTAATTAAATTTTCAAAACTATTTTTTGGTATTTTAATTTGAGCTGCCGTTGTGGAAACTTGTTGAACAAGAGGAACTTTTTGAATTTTCCCGGTCGGTGCACTTGAATTTCTATCAACAAAATTTTTCAACTTCGCCTTTTTAATCCTATTTTCTCATACGAAACACACACCATGCAGTACGTGAACTTCCGTCTGTGGCCAATTTGAACTTCTCTCTATTTTATTTTAGTAACGAAAAAAATCTGAGTTTTTTTATAGACATCGAACCGCTCTAACTTTCTTTTTCAACTTCTTTTTTTGCTTTTTAGAAATGTGAAAAAGGGAGTTTTGTTAGAAACATTGAACTCTTCGTTATTTCGAATAGATCTTATTGGTCTTATTCTTTAGTAACCGAGAAAAACTAGGGTTTTCAAATAAATATCAAACGCTATTCTTTCAAAAGTTGAACTTCTTTGGTTTTATTATTTAGTAAAGAGAAAAAACTAAGTTTTTAATATGCATTGAATTACTCTGTTTTTTAAAATCGAACTTCGTGGTTTTAATCTTTAGTTAGGACTTCAATTTTTGCTGTTATTTATTTGTATAGGGGAAAAGTCCTTGTTATGTAAGAAACATCGAACCACTCACTTCTTTAAATTTGAACTTCCGGTTCTTAAAAAAAAACAATGGCAAATCCATGTTTATAAACTTTTTAAACTGCTCGGTTTTTTTAATTTCACCTTCTTGGTTTTCGAATAAACATTCTAAACTTCTATGTTATTTAAATTTGAACTTCTCCAATTTTAACTAAAATGTAGAAGCACCTTTTTTATAAACTTTTCGAATTGCTCCATTTTTCATTTTTCATTTTTCATTTTTGATTTCTTGGTTTACTTTATAGTAACAGGGAAAATTAAAGGTTTGTAATAAACGTTCAACCGCCCTATTATTTAAATTTGAACTTCAAGGTATTTTTTTAGAAATGGTTAAACTTACAAAACAAAATTATGTTTTTTTTACTTTCTACGAACTTACTATGTTATATCTTGTGAAGTTTTATTTGTTTGTCTCACGACATTTTTAGGCATTTTGTTGCTATCGGTGAAATGGCCTGGGCGGTCCTTTTTTTCATTGATGAATTTCTTCAGTATGTGGTACACGTGAACTTATGAATTTCTGAAACATGAACTTCGTGTGCTGCGGAAATTCAAGAAAATTACACACAACAATACACATACACTTCGTGTGCTACATGCACAACCAATATATCATCAAGTGTAGCACACCAATACATCATCAAGCTTGGTACCAACATACATAAGTAGCGTCACACCAGCATTATTTTGTTTTTGTTTTGATCATTTTAGAATGTTGAAGCTTCCAAGATGATGGAGAGTTATATCTACAGGGAGACCATCTGAAAAAAGCAACATCATTATCTTTTAACCATGGACATCAGGAAGTTCAAACACAAAAACCAATGACAGTAGCAGCTAAACTCTCGCAGAAATCCCTCTAGCTTTCTAGTTGAACATCTGAACTCATGTGTTGTGACGGCAGTGCCTAGATGGAGTCAGGCAAAGGGGAGCTGCACCTTTGCTAGGACCACACCCATGGCAAGGGCGAAACATACACATCTTTCATGTAAAAAATTCATGTTTTATTACATTTTGAACTTTTGCTTATATTATATATGAACTTCTTTCCTCATTTTTTTGAATAGTTTGGTTAAAAAATTTACTGTTGTTGTGATAAACCTTTTTTGGCATCTATTCCATGAACCTACAGGGGCAAAAAGGGTTGTTACAGTGGATGTGTTGAACACACCCAGAAAGAGAATGGGGAAGGAGTTACAAATAACAATTTTTCTCTCGTAATATCAATCTCTTCCACTGGATAGACATCCAAACAGAACAAAATTGTACCAATCCCTCTCGAATGCTACAAAAATCATCAGATTACGAGAAATATGAGAAGAGAGCAGTCCAAGGTAGCAAGAAATTCTCCAAAGAAAAAACTTTCACGAGCAGGGAAGGAAGGGGAGACACGCGGTGTCGACGAACTTGTGCGGATGAAGTCGGGGCATGTGGGGGAAGACCCTGCTTCCATTTTTTGATACGGTGGGTCACCGGGGATCCAACCTCCTGGAGGCGTGAGGCACCGAAATCTGCTGCGTGGAGGCGGAACCCGACGACGGCTCGAGGCAGGAGCTCGCGGGATAGCGCCGACGGGACGAGGTCCCACGGCGCCGTGGCCTGCAGCGTCGGCGGGAGGATTCCGATTTGGAAGGCAGAGCGCGCGGGCGGGGGCGGAGATCACCGGAGGAAGAGACGGAGACGAGGAAGGGGTTGACCGAATTTGCATCGGCATCAAGAAGGGGACTGCATGGGGTGGCGGCCATGGACTGCGTGCCAGGTTGATGGTGTTCAAGGATCCCCGGCGGCGGCGGCGGTTGGGGCGCGGAGGAGCGTGCGGCCATGGCGTAAGTGCGGCAGCAGGTTCCAGGTGGCGCGCAAAGGTTGGTGAGCGGCGCACAGCGACCCCGGGCTGGTAGGTCGGGGGGCGCCTTGGGTAGGTCGGCCGGCGGGAGGAGGCACACCGGCCGCCGAGGAGGTTGCTCACCGGCCATGGTAGAGGAGGCGCGCGGGGCGGCGAGATCCAGGGAGGGTGCGGGGTTCGGGGTTCGGGGATCGAGGGAGGCCAGGGTGGGGATCGAGGAGCCGATGGGGTGCGGTGGGCTTTTTTCTGTAATCGTAATCGGTCAAGTGGGTTTTTTGGATCTCAGGAACATATCATCGGGCCCTATATAGGGCTGACCATGGTCTGATTAACTATTCTGATCCTGGCATCAGAATAGTGTTACCTCTATATATATATATATATATATATATATATATATATATTATAAATATATATATAGAGTAAAAGAGAGAGAGAGTGACACTATTCTGATCCCAGGATCCAAATAACTATTTGGATCACACTGTGCCTATATAGGGCCCGATGGGGATGTTCTCCAACTCCCCGAACCAGGCAGTGACAGAAAAAGGAAAAAACCACCCTATCTCCTGCTCCCCCGATCCACTACCTTCCCCGATTCCCCACCTCTCGCCCCAACGGTGATTCGCCCGTCGCCCCATCCCCAACCGGCGGCGCCGCTGCCACTGATACGTCTCCAACGTATCTATAATTTTTGATTGTTCCATGCTATATTATATTCTGTTTTGGACATTATTGGGCTTTATTATACACTTTTATATTATTTTTGGGACTAACCTATTAACCGGAGGCCCAGCCCAGAATTGCTGTTTTTTTTGCCTATTTCGGAGTTTCGCAGAAAAAGAATATCAAACGGAGTCCAAACGGAATGAAACCTTCGGGAACGTGATTTTCGGAACGAACGTGATCCAGAGGACTTGGACCCTACGTCAAGACATCAACCATGATGGCACGAGATAGGGGGCGCGCCTACCCCCCTGGGCGCGCCCTCCACCCTCGTGGGCCCCATGTTGCTCCACCGACGTACTTCTTCCTCCTATATATACCTACGTACCCCCAAACTACCAGATACGGAGCCAAAAACCTAATTCCACCGCCGCAACCTTCTGTACCCGTGAGATCCCATCTTGGGGCCTTTTTCGGAGCTCCGCCGGAGGGGGCATCGATCACGGAGGGCTTCTACATCAACACCATAGCCTCTCCGATGATGTGTGAGTAGTTTACCTCAGACCTTCGGGTCCATAGTTATTATCTAGATGCCTTCTTCTCTCTTTTTGGATCTCAATACAATGTTCTCCCCCTCTCTTGTGGAGATCTATTCGATGTAATCTTCTTTGCGGTGTGTTTGTTGAGACCGGTGAATTGTGGGTTTATGATCAAGTTTATCTATGAACAATATTTGAATCTCCTCTGAATTCTTTTATGTATGATTGGTTATCTTTGCAAGTCTCTTCGAATTATCAGTTTGGTTTGGCCTACTAGATTGATCTTTCTTGCAATGGGAGAAGTGCTTAGCTTTGGGTTCAATCTTGCGGTGTCCTTTCCTAGTGACAGTAGGGGTAGCAAGGCACGTATTGTATTGTTGCCATCGAGGATAACAAGATGGGGTTTATATCATATTGCATGAGTTTATCCCTCTACATCATGTCATCTTACTTAAGGCGTTACTCTGTTCTTATGAACTTAATACTCTAGATGCATGATGGATAGCGGTCGATGTGTGGAGTAATAGTAGTAGATGCAGGCAGGAGTCGGTCTACTTGTCTCGGACGTGATGCCTATATACATGATCATACCTAGATATTCTCATAACTATGCTCAATTCTGTCAATTGCTCAACAGTAATTTGTTCACCCACCGTAATACTTATGCTCTTGAGAGAAGCCACTAGTGAAACCTATGGCTCCCGGGTCTATTTTCCATCATATTAATCTTCCAACACCTAGTTATTTTTATTGCCTTTTATTTTACTTTGCATCTTTATCATAAAAATACCAAAAATATTATCTTATCATATCTATCGGATCTCACTCTCGTAAGTGACCGTGAAGGGATTCACAACCCCTTTATTGCGTTGGTTGCGAGGATTTATTTGTTTGTGTAGGTGTGAGGGACTCGTGCGTGGCCTCCTACTGGTTTGATACATTGGTTCTCCAAAACTGAGGGAAATACTTACGCTACTTTACTGCATCACCCTTTCCTCTTCAAGGGAAAACCAACGCAGTGCTCAAGAGGTAGCAAGAAGGATTTCTGGCGCCGTTGCCGGGGAGATTCGTGCCAAGTCAAGTCAAGATTTGATTTCCCGTCAACGAGCCATTTCTGGCGCCGTTGCTAGGGAGTCTACGCAAAAGTCAACATACCAAGTACCCATCACAAACCCTTATCTCCCGCATTACATTATTTGCCATTTGCCTCTCGTTTTCCTCTCCCCCACTTCACCCTTGCCGTTTTATTCGCCCTCTCTTTTCCGTTCGCCTCTTTTTCGCTTGCTTCTTTGCTCGTGTGTTGGATTGCTTGCTTGTCGTTATGGCTAGTCCCCTATCTTCTCTGTTGTCTCCCGAGAATGAAGTTCTTAATTTTAAACAAAGGGAAGGAGAAAATCTAAAAGACGCTTGGTATAGAATTTGCAATGCTCAAAATAGATCTACTAGGAAGCAATCTACTTCCGTTCTTCTCCGCAATTTTTATGTAGGCGCTAATCCTTGGTATAGATATATCCTTGATACCATTACCGGAGGGAATTTCTTGGGTAGCCATACTTTTTATTCTTACAATGCTATGATAGATCTGTTTGGCTCACCCCCTCTTATGATTAATGGAACTATGTTAACTTTGGAGCATGTAATGCAAAAACTTGAAATTATTGAAAATAAAGTTGCTACCGTAGAGTTAATTGAAAATTTGGATAAAAAGATCCACAACCGAATTACCCAATATGGATCTAAAGTAGGAGTCACTTTGAAAAATATTAAGGAGAAGGAACCCATAGTTAATGAAAGAATAAATCAGGATTCCACTAGAATCGATAAACTTGAGAGTATCATTACCAACTTGGGGACCGCTTTTCTTCCGTAAAGAATACTCCAAGTCCCCCCAACTAAAATCGCCAAGCTTATGTATGTTCCTCAAAATAAGGGTGAATCATCTAGTAAGGAAACTGCGGATCTCAAGTCTATAAGTATTCATCCCAATCTTTTTGCTATCATTAAGGAACCATTTGTTACAAATGAATTCTTTGATTTTGTGCCTAAAAGTTTGACAATCAATAAAAAGAAAGAAACTCCTAAGGATGATAGATGTCTCATTGAAGAATTGCCTACCAAAGATGGCAATACCTAGATCTATCCTTGCTATTATGCCTAGCTAGGGGCGTTAAACGATAGCGCTTGTTGGGAGGCAACCCAATTTTATTTTTTGTTTTTTTGTTTTTGCCTCTATTTAGGAATAAATATTTGATCTATCCTCTGTTTAGGTGTGTTTTTATGTTCTAATTAGTGTTTGTGCCAAGTTAAACCTATAGGATCTTCTTGGATGATAGTTATTTGATCTTGCTGAAAATTCCAGAAACTTTCTGTTCACGAAAATAATTGTTAAAAATCACCAGAACGTGAGAAAATATTAATTCCAATTTCTGCTCATAAATAAACAAATTTTCTAGGTCTTCCTATTTTGTCTGAAATTTTGGAGTTCCAGAAGTTTGCGTTAGTTACAGATTACTACAGACTATTCTGTTTTTGACAGATTCTGTTTTTCGTGTGTTGATTGCTTATTTTGATGAATCTATGGCTAGTAAAATAGTTTATAAACCATAGAGAAGTTGGAATACAGTAGGTTTACCACCAATATAAATAAAGAATGAGTCCATTACAGTACCTTGAAGTGGTGTTTTGTTTTCTTTTGCTAACGGAGCTCACGAGATTTTCTGTTAAGTTTTGTGTTGTGAAGTTTTCAAGTTTTGGGTAAAAGATTTGATGGATTATGGAACAAGGAGTGGCAAGAGCCTTAGCTTGGGGATTCCCATGGCACCCCAAGATAATCTAAGGACACCAAAAAGCCAAAGCTTGGCGATGCCCCGGAAGGCATCCCCTCTTTCGTCTACTTCCATCGGTAACTTACTTCGAGCTATATTTTTATTCACCACATGATATGTGTTTTGCTTGGAGCATCTTGTATGATTTGATTATTTGCTTTTTAGTTTAACACAATCATTTTTTCTGGACACACCTTTTGAGAGAGACACACATGATTCGGAAATTATTAGAATACTCTATGTGCTTCACTTATATCTTTTGAGTTATATAGTTTTTGCTCTAGTACTTCACTTATATCTTTTAGAGCACGGTGGTGGTTTTGTTTTATAGAAACTATTATTCTCTCATACTTCACTTATATTATTTTTAGAGTCTTAAACAGCATGGTAATTTGCTTAAATAATCCTAATATGCTAGGTATTCAAGACTAGTAAAAAACTTTCTTATGAGTGTGCTGAATACTAAGAGAAGTTTGATGCTTGATGATTGTTTTGAGATATGGAGGTAGTGATATTAAAGTTGTGCTAGTTGAGTAGTTGTGAATTTGAGAAATACTTGTGTTGAAGTTTGCAAGTCCCGTAGCATGCACGTATGGTAAACGTTATGTAACAAATTTGAAACATGAGGTGTTCTTTGATTGTCCTCCTTATGAGTGGCGGTCAGGGACGAGCGGTGATCTTTTCCTACCAATCTATCCCTCTAGGAGCATGCGCGTAGTGCTTGGTTTTTGATGACTTGTAAATTTTTGCAATAAGTATGTGAGTTCTTTATGACTAATGTTGAGTCCATGGATTATACGCACTCTCACATTTCCATCATTGCTAGCCTCTTCGGTACCGTGCATTGCCCTTTCTCACATTGAGAGTTGGTGCAAACTTTGCCGGTGCATCCAAACCCCGTGATATGATACACTCTTTCACACATAAACCTCCTTATATCTTCCTCAAAACAGCCACCATACCTACCTATTATGGCATTTCCATAGTCATTCCGAGATATATTGCCATGCAACTTTCCACCATTCCGTTTATCATGACACGTTCATCATTGTCATATTGCTTGGCATGATCATGTAGTTGACATAGTATTTGTGGCAAAGCCACCATTCATAATTCTTTCATACATGTCACTCTTGATTCATTGCATATCCCGGTACACCTCCGGAGGCATTCATATAGAGTCATACTTTGTTCTAGTATCGAGTTGTAATCATTGAGTTGTAAATAAATAGAAGTGTGATGATCATCATTTTCTAGAGCATTGTCCCAAGTGAGGAAAAAAAGAGAAAGGCCATAAAAAAAGAAGGCCCACAAAAATGAGAGAAAAAGAGAGAAGGGACAATGTTACTATCCTTTTTACCACACTTGTGCTTCAAAGTAGCACCATAATCTTCATGATAGAGAGTCTCTTGTTTTGTCACTTTCATATACTAGTGGGAACTTTTCATTATAGAACTTGGCTTGTATATTCCAACAATGGGCTTCCTCAAATGCCCTAGGTCTTCGTGAGCAAGCAAGTTGGATGCACACCCACTTAGTTTCTTTTGTTGAGCTTTCATACATTTATAGCTCTAGTGCATCCGTTGCATGGCAATCCCTATTCCTTGCATTAACATCAATCGATGGGCATCTCCATAGCTCATTGATTAGCCGCATTGATGTGAGACTTTCTCCTTTTTTGTCTTCTCCACATAACCCCCATCATTATATTCTATTCCACCCATAGTGCTATATCCATGGCTCACGTTCATGTATTGCGTGAAGGTTGAAAAAGTTTGAGATTACTAAAGTATGAAACAATTGCTTGGCTTGTCATCGGGGTTGTGCATGATGAGAGCATTCTTGTGTGACAAAAATGGAGCATGACTAAACTATATGATTTTGTAGGGATGAACTTTCTTTGGCCATGTTATTTTGAGAGGACATAATTGCTTAGTTAGTATGCTTGAAGTATTATTATTTTTATGTCAATATTGAACTTTTATCTTGAATCTTTTGGATCTGAATATTCATACCACAATTAAGAAGAATCACATTGAAGTTATGCCAAGTAGCATTCCACATCAAAAATTCTGTTTTTATCATTTACCTACTCGAGGACGAGCAGGAATTAAGCTTGTGGATGCTTGATACGTCTCCAACGTATCTATAATTTTTTATTGTTCCATGCTATATTATATTCTGTTTTGGACATTATTGGGCTTTATTATACACTTTTATATTATTTTTGGGACTAACCTATTAACCGGAGGCCCAACCCAGAAAAACAATATCAAACGGAGTCCAAATGGAATGAAACCTTCGGGAACGTGATCTAGAGGACTTGGACCCTACGTCAAGACATCAACCAGGAGGGCACGAGGTAGGGGGCGCGCCTACCCCCTGGGCGCGCCCTCCACCCTCGTGGGCCCCATGTTGCTCCACCGACGTACTTCTTCCTCCTATATATACCTACGTACCCCCAAACTACCAGATACGGAGCCAAAAACCTAATTCCACCACCGCAACCTTCTGTACCCGTGAGATCCCATCTTGGGGCCTTTTCCGGAGCTCCGCCGGAGGCGGCATCGATCACGGAGGGCTTCTACATCAACACCATAGCCTCTCCGATGATGTGTGAGTAGTTTACCTCAGACTTTCGGGTCCATAGTTATTAGCTAGATGGCTTCTTCTCTCTTTTTGGATCTCAATACAATGTTCTCCCCCTCTCTTGTGGAGATCTATTCGATGTAATCTTCTTTTGCGGTGTGTTTGTTGAGACCCATGAATTGTGGGTTTATGATCAAGTTTATCTATGAACAATATTTGAATCTCCTCTGAATTCTTTTATGTATGATTGGTTATCTTTGCAAGTCTCTTCGAATTATCAGTTTGGTTTGGCCTACTAGATTGATCTTTCTTGCAATGGGAGAAGTGCTTAGCTTTGGGTTCAATCTTGCGGTGTCCTTTCCCAGTGACAGTAGGGGCAGCAAGGCACGTATTATATTGTTGCCATCGAGGATAACAAGATGGGGTTTATATCATATTGCATGAGTTTATCCCTCTACATAATGTCATCTTACTTAAGGCGTTACTCTGTTCTTATGAACTTAATACTCTAGATGCATGATGGATAGCGGTCGATGTGTGGAGTAATAGTAGTAGATGCAGGCAGGAGTCGGTCTACTTGTCTCGGACGTGATGCCTATATACATGATCATACCTAGATATTCTCATAACTATGCTCAATTCTGTCAATTGCTCAACAGTAATTTGTTCACCCACCGTAATACTTATGCTCTTGAGAGAAGCCATTAGTGAAACCTATGGCCCCGGGGTCTATTTTCCATCATATTAATCTTCCAACACTTAGTTATTTTTATTGCCTTTTATTTTACTTTGCATATTTATCATAAAAATACCAAAAATATTATCTTATCATATCTATTAGATCTCACTCTCGTAAGTGACCGTGAAGGGATTGACAACCCCTTTTATTGTGTTGGTTGCGAGGATTTATTTGTTTGTGTAGGTGCGAGGGACTCGTGCGTGGCGTCCTACTAGTTTGATACCTTGGTTCTCAAAAACTGAGGGAAATACTTACGCTACTTTACTGCATCACCCTTTCCTCTTCAAGGGAAAACCAACGCAGTGCTCAAGAGGTAGCAGCCACCACCCCGCCCCCAATCGGAGACGCGGCCGTCGGCCCGCCCCCAACCAGAGACGCCGCCGCCGCCCCAGGATCCCACTGCCACCGCCACCTACGCTCATCACCGGCGTTGCGGTCCCCAGCTTTCACTGCCGCCGCGGCCAGCCTCCTCCTCTGCCTCTGCGCACCGCCGCCCTACCTCTGCGCACTGCAGCCTACCTCCGCGCGTCGTCGTCCCCCATCCGGGCTTCCCACGCGTCGCCGCTTCACCTCCGTGTGCTGCACCACCTTTCACCAGAGATGGCGCGCCCACCGACCACGCCACCCCACCTCCAAGCGGAGACGATGCCCAAATCAACCCGCCATCCCACTGCCCTGACATAGCCCTGCTCCGACTCCTCCCCCGCTTGCTGCCAGGGGTATCTCTCCTTCCTCCCCTGCTCGCTGTCCTGTGCAGAGGTGGATGCGGCTACCTGATGGAGCGAAGCTAGCCTCTCAACGGTGGTTGTTGGAAAAAAAATTAACAACAGCAAGTTCAGGATCAAAAAAATGAGAAGTTCAAGAAGAATAAAGGTGCTTACTTCACTCAAGTGCTTCCAATTGCTAGGCTGTAGCTCGTATTTTTTTTGCAACTATCTTCAATTTCTTCAGTAGCTCGTACACATTTTGCCAAAAGCTAGTACTTTCATAATTGTAAAAGTTGATAGTTGGCTGCAGGGACAACCATGTTGATGGTGAAATAATAGTATTGAGACTGAAGGCCAAGTTTGATGCACCATGCCAGAGGATTCCAAGTCTTTTTCTGAGGCGGTCAATGGCTTTCGAGACATGCGTTCATATCTCACAAGTTTCTAGGAGTTCAAGTTCATCTATATAAGAAGGAATGCCAATTTTGTTGCACATCTGTGTGTGAACGAGGCACTGAAACTTGATGTACTTGCTATTTCTTTTCTTGTAACGCCTACCTACCTGATTGAGACTATTCAATCACAATTATTTTTGCCTACCATGCCCCGGCACCTCCTCCATCTTGGTGCCGCCGTCACGACCCAACCTCCATTTGTTGGTCGTTGCTAGCTGCTGTTGCTGCGGCCTGCCTCACCCTCTAGCTAATGTTGGTGTGCTACTGTTGAAGTTCATCTAGAATGTTAGAGAGAGATTTCTGCGAGAGTTTCACTACTGCAGGATGCTGCTAACGGGACACTACGATCAGAGACCCTTCGACGAAACTGTGTGCGATGCAATAATTGCAAACGGTGGTGCAAAAGAATCGTCAAAAAGGTGCAAAACGTTTGCGATGGTGGAGCCATCAAACACGGTTCAGATTTTAGTTGCGTGTGCGATCCAGGGCATACGATTCAGTCCAATGAACTGTTTGCAATGAGGCGGAACAAAAGAAACGGGCAGCCTAATGAAGGCGTGTGCGATATAGAGCATACGGTTCACACGGATGAACTGTTTGTGATTAGGCAACACAAAAGAAACGGTCAGCCAGATCAAGGTGTGTGTGATTGAGGGCATACGCTTCAGAAGGATTAACTGTTTGCGATTAGGCAAGAGAACAGAAACGGGTCAGCCAGATTAAAGTGTATGCGATTGATGGCATACACTTCACATGGATGAACTGTTAGCGATTAGCCACAACAAACTGAAACAGTTAGATAGATCAACGTGTGTGCGCTAGACGGGCACACACATTCTAATTAAAAGAAGCGTGCGCGATGGTAATAACGAGTGCGCACGGTTGTTGGAACAAGACGTGTGCTGACATTGCCTATTGCGGTGCACCCTATGGTGCAAACGCCACGTACGCGGCCGAGAAGGCGTACGTGCCCACGTTACGCCTTCCGGTAATAGTGCCGCACTTATCATCGTCAGTAAATTTTGAGCATGCGTCCCATCACAATTTCTTTTAGAAGAACAGGGACGCCGCGTCCCGTCACATTCCAAATTGCAAACCTGTTCACACCGATCAAAACCTAAACGGTTTCTCACTTAGGAGCGTATTACTACTCGGTTATAAATACTACTACTCCAAGATGATTGCACATTCCTCCTCAACTCCTCATCCACAAAAACAAACAAGTCATTCACCATTGTTCCCTTGCGTCAGCCATGGCCAGTGTGAGTTCTGGGTCGAGAGATTGCCACCAGGGAGAGGCGAGCCTGGAAGCGGAAGCACGAGAGATGTCCCGCCTCGCCGTGAAAGCAGCCAACATGTCCCGCCGCGCAGCAGTAGCAGCAGAGAGGTCCCGCCGCGCCGTTGATGCAGCAGACTGGTCCGGCCGCACCGCGGAAGCAGAAGAGATGTCCCGCCGCTCCGCGAATGCAGCAGAGATGTCCTCCCGCGCCGCGGCGGCCTAGGAAAATGTCTCGCGGGCAGGCGAGGACTCTTACAGGCGCATGCGTGCCCTCATCCTTAGGCAGATGGATCAGATCTCCAGGTGGGCGAGGTTGCAGGATGACCTAAAAGCCTCGTTTGAACAGTCTACCGGCGTCATCCGGCAACTAAACGAGAGCAATGCGACTCCAGGCTGAGCGCGACCTGCTGAGGGCGAAGATCGTCGGAAGTGCGGAGCAGCAGGAGCAGACCACTGCCTTGTTGAAGAGGACTGGCGTTATCGTCGAGAAACTTATGGACGAGAATGCCATGCTGCGCACCGAGCGCAGAAGGCTGGTGGAGGAGTCCGTGTATGCTCTCAAGCAGCATCTTGAGGACAAGAAAGACATCATCACCGCTCGCCGCGGAGACTAGTCCCGCGGCCTGCAGCAACGCATCAACAAAGTAGAGATCAGCGAGCCAGATCATTGTCTTCCTTCTTCTTTTGCCCTTGTGTATTTCGGACATTGCCGCATGTGGCTTTTTTTAATTATGTTCCTAAATATGTAAGACAATTATTATCCACTGTCGTCGTCCTTATATTCATCATGCTTGCTATAAGTCGCAGTTGATGCTATATAGGTCCGTCGGATCTTACATCAAGATCCGTGCAAAACTTTCTTTTCAGATTTTCATTCTTCTCTCTTAAATCTCAGTCCAGTGAGACATATAGCCACGCCGTAGAACAGGTGCTCGGGCGCCATTAATGGGGACGTTGGGAGGGAGGTGCGCAGCGGGTAGCAGTCAAAGGGCTCTCCTCCCGATGAGCGCGCGCAGGGGTCTGATCACACGCCTCCCGTACTCAAATAGCTACCCCGCACGACACCTCCTAGCCAATAAAAAAGGGGATGTGTGGCAGCACGTAATTGGTAAGTAGAACGCCCAGTGTTTCAATAATACTTGTGTTTCCGATTTTTAACGTGACAACACTTGTTCCAAAATGATTTTGTTGATTGTTAATGTGTGCGCCTTGGCAAATCGGACAGAAAAATTACCACAGCATGTTGGTGCCTTGTCATGACACCATGCTAAGTTTCATGATTTTCAGGCGTGTTTTGGATTTACAGGAATTAAAAAACCAAGTTTCTCAATCTTTCCGGCCGAGCCACGACGCCCAGATGATTGAATTTCATTCCCATCTCTTGCCTAGAAATTCACCCAAGGACACACATGTGGTTTTTCAAACAACTTTGGTGCACTGGAGCCTGTGCTTGTAGTTCAAATTTGAATTATGCACATTAAATGTGCAGAAACTCAATTAATGTATAAAAAGGCCAAACGAACCCGGAATAATTCCAAAATTTAGCACGACACTTCTATTTGGTCTAATCTGCCTGTGTAAAAAAATTAAGGCGGGAGAAGCCAGTGTACGTATGTCGTTTCGCACACGGAGGTGGCACATTCCCTCTCGGAACCACGAGCCTTCTTGACGAAAGCTCCGGTTTGCAAGAAGCTTACACCAAAGCTTGTCCCAATTCGGCCAAAAAATTACAGCAGCATGTTGGTGCCATGTCATGACACCATGCCAAGTTTCATGATTTTCAGGCGTGTTTTGGATTTACAGGAATTAAAAAACCAAGTTTCTCAATCTTTCCGGCCGAGCCACGATGCCCAGATGTTTGAATTTCATTCCCATCTCTTGCATAGGACCTATAAATTCACCCCAGGACACACATGTGGTTTTTCAAACAACTTTGGTGCACTGGAGCCTGTGCTTATAGTTCAAATTTGAATTATGCACATTAAATGCCCAGAAACTCAATTAATGTATAAAAAAGGCCAAACGAACTCGGAATAATTCCAAAATTTAGCACGATACTTCTATTTAGTCTAATCTGCCTCTGTAAAAAAAATTAAGGTGGGAGAAGGCAATGTACGTATGTCGTTTCGCACACGGAGGTGACACGTCCCCTCTCGGAACCACGAGCCTTCTTGAGGGAAGCTCCGGTTTGCAAGAAGCTTACACCAAAGCTTGTCCCAATTTGGCCAAAAATTTACCGCAGTATGTTGGTGCCATGTCATGACACCATGCCAAGTTTCATGATTTTCAGGCGTGTTTTGGATTTACAGGAACTAAAAAACCAAAATTCTCAATCTTTCCGGGCGAGCCACGATGCCCAGATGTTTGAATTTCATTCCCATCTCTTGCATGGGACCTATAAATTCACCCAAGGACACACATGTGATTTTTCAAACAACTTTGGTGCACTGGAGCATGTGCTTGTAGTTCAAATTTGAATTATGCACATTAAATGCCCAGAAACTCAACTAATGCATAAAAATGTCAAACGAACCCTGAATAATTTCAAAATTTAGCACGATACTTCAATTTGGTCTAAAAATTGCGGTAGAAGGCAGTATACATATCTCGTTTCGCACACGAAGGTGACACGTTCCCTCTCGGAACCACGAGTCTTCTTGAGGGGAGCTCTGGTTTGCAAGAATCTTACACCAAAGCTTGTCCTAATTCGGCAAAAAAAATTACCGCAGCATGTTGGTGCCATGTCATGACACCATGCCAAGTTTCATGATTTTCAGGCGTGTTTTGGATTTACAGGAATTAAAAAACCAAGTTTCTCAATCTTTCCAGGCGAGCCACGACGCAGATGTTTGAATTTCATTCCCATCTCTTGCATGGTTAAATTCACCCAAGGACACACATGTGATTTTTCAAACAACTTTGGTGCACTAAGCATGTGCTTGTAGTTCAAATTTGAATTATGCACATTAAATGCCCAGAAACTCAATTAATGCATAATAATGCCAAACGAACCCGGAATAATTCCAAAATTTAGCACGATACTTCTATTTGGTCTAATCTGCATGTGTAAAAAAATTAAGGCGGGAGAAGGCAGTATACGTATCGCGTTTCGCACACGGAGGTGAAATGTTCCCTATCGGAACCACGAGCCTTCTTGAGGGAAGCTCCGGTTTGCAAGAAGCTTACACAAAAGCTTGTCCCAATTCAGCCAAAAAAAAATACCGCAGCATGTTGGTGTCATGTTATGACACCATGCCAAGTTTCATGATTTTCAGGCGTGTTTTGGATTTACAGGGATTAAAAAAACAAGTTTCTCAATCTTTCCGGCCGAGCGACGACGCCCAGATGTTTGAATTTCATTCCCATTTCTTGCATGGGACCTATAAATTCACCCAAAGACACACATGTGATTTTTTAACCAACTTTGGTGCACTGGAGCATGTGCTTGTAGTTCAAATTTGAATTATGCACATTAAATGCCCAGAAACTCAATTAATGTATAAAAAATGTCAAACGAACCCGGAATAATTCCAAAATTTAGCACGATACTTATATTTGGTCTAATCTGCCAGTGTAAAAAAATTAAGGCGGGAGAAGGCAGTGTACGTATGTCGTTTCGCACACGGAGGTGACACGTTCCCTCTCGGAACCAAGAGCCTTCTTGAGAGAAGCTCCGGTTTGCAAGAAGCTTACACCAAAGTTTGTCCCAATTCGGCCAAAAAATTTACTCAAACATGTTGGTGCCATGTCATGACACCATGCCAAGTTTCATGGTATTCAACCATGTTTTGGATTTACAGCAATTAAAAACCAAGTTTCCCAATCATTCTGGCCGAGCCACGATGCCCAGATGTTTGAATTTCATTTCCATTTCTTGCATGGGACCTATAAATTCAACCAAAGACACACATGTGATTTTTCAACAAACTTTGGGGCATTGGATCATGAGCTTGTAGTTCAAATTTGAATTATGCACATTAAATGCCTAGAAACTCAATTAATGCATAAAAATGTGAAACAAACCCGGAATAATTCCAAAATTAAACACGACACTCATGTACTAGTTGCATGTTCACTGTACGTAAATGTTCTAGCAATTCAAACACCATCCTTTCCCTCCGTAACACTATTTTGTCTTTCAAAACATAATGAAAAAATCAGGTATACCACAAACAGTTTACTAGAAAGAATTGTGTGGGATGTGATATAAAATATCTTGGCGCGCCGTCTTGTCTGGCTTACGCAGGAAGCTTCGTCATGTACAGTCCACCGTCCCCGCTTGAACCACACTTGCGCACCAGTTTCTCGCGGCACCGAGCGAATTTTTTTTGCCATCGCGGAAATATCTATCTCCCCGCCCCTCCCTCCTACCAAAAGCCACATTTACACTATTCCTCCTTGCTTTGCAAGTTCAAACCTTCACTATTGCTTACCGGCAGCTCAGCCTCCTCGTCGGCGACCCTTCTTCTTGCAGCGCCGCCTCCTTGCTGGCTACCCTTCTTCTTGCAGCGCCGCCTCCTCGCCGGCGACCCTTCTTCTTGCTGCGCGGCCTCCTCGCCGCCGACCCTTCTTCTTGCTGCGCGGCCTCGTCGATATGGTCAGGTAATCCAGACCCCACCCACACAACCCTTCTCCTTTCTCGTCCCACATGCCCCGACCGACGGAGCGACACCTTCCACCGAAATCACTGCCCCCCTCCTCCAATTAAGCGCCGCCCATAGTCATTTTGCACGCAGTATAACATGGAGCTCAGTAGCATGCGGCCGCACGCGCGAACGAGGTTGCTATGGCTGCCATGTGTGTCGACCGCCAGATCTTGGAGGAGCACCTCGTCTTTGTGACGCCTGGATAATTAAGCTACAGTGATCCCCCGCTAATGAGGCCACGTCACCTCCCTTATTGTCGTTAATCTCGCGTTAGTTCAAAATGATTCGAATTCAAATTTGGATTATTAACAAACATCAAAACTTTTCAAACATTAAAACTAAAAAGTTCGGTATGTGGCATATTTACATATACTAAATTAGGTACCACCTTGGTATTTTACTAAAACTAAAGTATATTAAAAATTAGAGAAAACGGTAAAGAAGGAAAAATAAGTAAAAAGAAAAAGGATAAGTAAAAGAGAAAACAAAATAAAAGAAACCCCGGTCCAGCTGGGCCTCGGCCCAACTAGCCGGCCCACCCCGGTCCACCTAACCCCCTACTAACCCCCACCACCCCGTACCCTAGTTCCGCACGACCCCCCACTCCTCCCGCAGAGTAAATTGCTGAAAGCCACCACATTTGTGGCACGGATACTGCTAAACCACCACTTTTGCCAAAAATTTCAAAAAACCACCACTTCCTCGGCAAGTGAGTAACAAAAAGCACTAAACGTGCTGTGAGCCGCGGCTAACTGAGAATCTGACGTATCGGGCCCACCTGTCGGAGCCACGTGGCAAAGGGCAAACGGCAAAGCGGAAACGGCCGTTAGGACCTCGCTAGTTCAGCCCAGCGCGTGCGCACGTTAGGGCATTCCTCCCCAACCGCTCTCTTCTCTGCTCTGCTCCTTCCTTTCTCGTCGCCGTCGCGAGCAGCTTCGCACCGCTGAAGGGAGGGGAGACATGGTTTCTTGGTCTGGGCCTTCCGACTGTTCCGACTCTTCCTCTGACGATGTGAGCCGTTAAGATTCTACTCATGTGCATCTAGGGTTAGGGTTAGGGAGAAAGGGGAATTTCTTCCTGATAGCAATTGACTTCATTTTCCCTGTGCTTAGGTACCTGCCAAAATGGAGTGCACGGAATGGAGCGGCATTGCTTTGAATCATCCTGCACGTTGTGAGCATCGTGCGCCCTGTGAGAAGTTTGTTGCCTTTGAATCGACTGACAGCGGTAGGAGGTTCCTGGGGTGTGGAAAAAGGTGATTTTCTGACTAGTTCAATTAGTTCTTGAAGTGTTGAAGTGATTTTGTGAAACATGTGAATTCATTACTGATAGAATTGGTCTGAAATATGTGAATCCACTGAAGTGCTCAGTTGACTGATACAATAAGTCTGAAATTAGGCAATGATACAACAACAGTACAAAATGCATGAGTAGGCAGTGGTGTAGTTTTGTACAATAAGTCTGAAATTAGGCAGTTTCCAATTTCTTACAGGTTGTGGCCATTCTGTTTTTAAATCATTTTAGCTCTATATTTGCTATCCAGTAGTAGGCAATGCTGTACTAGAAACATGGATAATTAATGGATTGTTGTTTTTTATTTTTATCACTAATGTTTTTAGAAATTGGTTTAATTATATTTCCTTTCTTCATACATTCATAGGATGTACCCAAGTGCAAATTTGTGGACTGGATTGACCCAGAGTGGCCAATCCAATGGAAGCAAGCTTTAAATACCATCTGGACTATGCATGAGGAGGAGTTGACCAATAGGTTGAGGCAGAATGTACTTAATGCTGAAGAAGTAGTGAAGGTAATGGAAGAGAAGAGGAAGATGGAAAATGACCTGAGGTTTTTTAAAGTTGACTTTGCCAAAATGGTGGCTGACAAGGAGGATGCAATTACCTAGTTAGGCAATGCAAGGTTGGTTATTAGTGACCTGAAGGAACAGATTGAGAGAAAGAACTTGGCTGACAAATCAGACACTAACATTCATCAAGTGTTGAGGGCCAAAGCAGAGAAAGAGAGAGACCAAGAGAAGGAAGAGAAGGTGAAGCTTGTGTAGGAGATGGACAAGATCAAGCAGGAGAGGGCCATGTTGTTGGAGGAGAAGGAGAAGTGGAAGCAAGAGAAAAGGCACCTGGAGTACACTATAGGTGATCTGTTCAAAGAGAAGGAGGCCACCAAGGGGAAGATCAGGAAGATCAAAGAGATAGTTGATGAATGATTCAATGTTATTGTAGTTGTATCTGCTAGAGTAATCTATCTGCTATTTGTGGCACTAAAAGTGCAAGACATTTGTACTGAATTTAAGCTAGATTAATTTGTGTTGCTGGATAATGCTATTATTTTGTGTTGCTGGACAATGCTATTAATTTGTGTTGCTGGATTAATTTGTTTTACTGGATAATGCTATTTCTGCCACATTTTTGTTGAACCTGTTGATGTAGATGTACTCCAGGTCTTCCATATTTCTGAGGTATTTTAGCATCATCAGCAGGTGATGTAGATGTATAAGTAGAAGTACCAGTTATTGTTTAGGGAGTAGGTGGTTTTGGTTGATGTAGATGACCCAAAACATTTAGGCTTGACCAAAACATTTAGGCCTGACCAAAACACACAATAATTCTGCTACAATAACAACATGTAGGATTGACCCAAAACACACAAAAATTCTGCTACACTAACAACATTTATGCACTCAAAACCAACAATAATTCTGCTACAATAACAACATTTAGGCTGCACTCAAAACCAACAATAATTCTACTACAATAACAACATTTAGGCTTCACCAAAAACCCACAATAATTCTGCTAGATCAACATAACTCCACAATAGCATGAAGGCTTGATCACACATAACATAGGTTCACATAACATAAATACCACATAGGTTTTTAGGACTCAAATTGAAACATAGGTTCACAGGACTGAAATTACCACATAGGTTCATAGGACTCAAATTACACAGGTTCACATGACCCCAATTCAAACACAGGTTCAAAGGACTCAAATCATCACACATCCAAGTTTCTTAAGACAGATACATGGGTTATAGCCCCAAAAGTTTCAAGCACCGGCAAATATCAAAGATCACACATTTCCACTTGCTGTGAAGTAGCTCTTCAGTCTTCCATATTTCTGAGGTTTCTTCCTTGAACCTGTTGCAGCATTTGATGCTCCACCAACTCTTCCACCTCTCACTGACCTCTGTTTTTTAGCAGCAGCAGCAACAGTTGATGAAGATGTAGAAGTACCAGCAGCAGAAGAAGTCCCTTCTCCACATGCAGGCCTACCTGCTGGCCTTGGTGCTGAGAAAGCAGCCCTTGTTGCCCTAGGAGCAGCAGTTGGTACCCTAGGAGTAGCTCTTGGTGCCCTAGGAGCAGCTCTTGGTGCCACAGGAGCAGCAGTAGCATCAGGTGGAGTGTAGGATTCTGCCTTTTGCCTTCTCTTTTCCTGCAGTTTTTAGAACAAACAAAAAATTAAAATCTACATAAGCAAAATCAGATACAATGATGAAAAAATATGTACCATGCTTGTATTTTTCCTCAGCTGGAGATCAGGCCTCAAAGGTTGTCCACAATTAGTAAACCTGTGGCCCATTAACCTACAGTTGCCACATCTGATTATAGCCATCCTAGAGGTATCTTTTGGTTTAGGCAATTCAAACCTTCCCTTCTTCCTCTTTTCTTCTTTTCTTCCACTCTGGTCCTCTTTGTGGAATACAGGAGGGTCAATATCAGGTTTCCTGACTTGACCCAAGCATCTTCTCCAGGAACTGGATACACTATTGGTTTGTATGCCTCCAAATACATTGCTTTCCTCAAGAAAGGACTTACAAAATCCTCAGGTTGCATCTTGGCCTTGTAAATTGCACTGCAACCATGGTTGCATGGCAAACCTGACATGTCCCACTTCCTGCATCCACAAGTGTGCTCCTCAAGGTTCACAGCATAGGTCTTTGGCCCACTGCTTACTTGCCACAGGTTAGGCCCTGCCCTAATTGCTTTGCAATCTCTTTGAAACTTCTTGCTCATCTCCAGCTGCTCTGCATATGTTGGAGCTATTTCCCATCTAGAAGTTGCTGCACTTTCTCTTTTTCCATCAAACCTGACTAGCAACTTGTCTTTGATTCCATTAATCATTGTCACTATTGGTTTGTTTCTAACATCCAAGATATATTATTGAAGACCTCACTTATGTTATTAACCACCAGGTCTGTTTTGCAATTTGTGTCCATTTCATGCCTAGCCCATGTGTGTACTGGAATACCAGATAACCACCTCCATGCATCCTCACACTCATTCTTCAAATTGGCCATGGCTACATCAAAACCATGCTTTGTGTAGGAATAGCTAGCACTGTCCATGCATTTTTTCAGATCTTCACCTCTAAATCCAGCTCTTTGAAAATTTGCATAAATGTGCCTTAAACAAAATCTTTGTGGGCAGTTTGGAAATACAGCATTGACAGCATTAAGCAGGCCCTGATTTCAACCAAAAAGAAAGTAATTAGGTTTCAATCTTAAGTTCAAACAATCACTAACTAATAAACAATCCACTAACTAGTAAACAATTAGAGCATACTTAAGGCACAAAAGAAAATATGTAGGTTTGAAAGAGAACATAGATCACTGACCTTCTGCCTATCTGACATGATGGTGTATTTGCAAAACTTTCCCTCTTCTGTGCCTCCCAGAGCATACTTAAGTTGGGTGAGAAACCAGCTCCAACTGTGTGTGTCCTCCACTCCTACAATTCCAAAAGCAATGGGATACATGTTGTTGTTGGCATCCCTACCAGTAGCTGCTAGGATTTGTGCTCCAGTTGTAAGCTTTATGAAGCATCCATCCAAACCAATGAAAGGCCTACATCCATTTAGAAAACCCTCCCTAGGTGCATTGAGACAAAAGAAAAGACCATGGAATCTGGGACCTGGATGTGGGTTTTCATTTGTGCTTTTAGGAGTGACAGTTGTGACAATGCATCTAGATCCTGGATTGCATAATTTAACTATTTCAATCAGACAACCTATGGTACTGCTTCTTATGATCTCCTAGGACAATTTCCTTTGCTACCTTTTTAGCTCTCCATGCCATCATCTTTGGAACTTCAATTCCAAATTTCCTCTTTGCCTTGTCCACCAATGCTGGCACAGTTGTGTTTGGGTCTGATCTAATTGTCTCTAAGATAGTGCTTCCTAGCCACTTTGAGCTCACTTTACTATGTTTGTCACTAGTTGGGCAAGTATGTTCTGCTCTGAACTTCTTTACACAAAATGTTTGCTCATTCTTGATCTGAGAAGCAACAATATAAAAAGGACATCCTTTGTCCTTGTGGTCACACCAAGCAATGACCCTGTCTTTGCAGTTCCTGTGATATCTGAAAGACCTCAGCTGCTTGATGTGAAAGTTAAGTAGAGCACTCCTAAATTGGTACACATCTTTGAAACATAGCTTCAAACAAAATTGCTGCTCTGGATTGAGTCTGCTTTCATCATACCATTTTCTTGGCTTTGCCTTCTCTGCTCTTGTTTTCCTTCCTGAGGGAATAATAAAAGACATAGGCTCATTGCCATCATCATCCTCTGAGTCCAAAAAACCAAGATTTTCATCCTCATCACCTGAGGGAAACCAGTCAGGCTCAATTGGACCATTGGCTGATGAGTGTGTTCTTGTTGTTGGCCCCACTCTCTTTCCAATCTTAAGCACAGGCTGCTGCAGTACTCCATCTTCATTCAAATGTTCTTCTTGAGCTACATTTGGAGCTTGTTCAGTGTGCTCTTCCTCTTCCTGCTCCTCAGGAACATCATAGATGTCCTCTGGTTCTGTGTCACCCTCAAAGTGCAGTGCTGCCTTCTTCATATCTGCTACAGTTGACTGCAGGTCTGCACTATCTTCATTAGAGCTATTTTCCTCCTCACTTTCTGAATCCAGATCCATGTCTGCATAATTGGCCCTGTCAGGAGGTGGCATAGTTTGGATGGGCTGGTAATTTACACTCTGTTGTGTGGCCAGGAACAAATATTCATCTGTGCCTCTGCCTGAACTTGAACCAACATAATCACCAAATTCCTTATGGGCCACACCATCTTCACTGACTGCAAACACTATATCAGGATCACTGCTATATTCTTCATCAGATGTCTGAATTGGTTCTGCTGCCTTTCTCTTTCCCTTCTTTGCTGGAGACAAAACAATTGCCTGCTGCCTCTTGCCCTTAGTAACTGACAATGTGATCCTCCTGATGTCCTGGTATTGCCTAAGCATTTCATCCACCTTAATCTGGCTGTCAAGCAGTTTAAAACCATCCAATCCTATTCCACCACAGCTCATGTAATATAGGCAGTATGAAAAACTATACCCATTGTCAAGCAGCACATTCATAAGATTGTAATATCTTATGTCTTTCTTAAAGAACTTTGTCTTGATGTATTTAATCCCTTCAAAATCAATATGCACGTCCCACTGCTCATAGCTCGACCTACAATACCAATTAAAATGTACAAGTTACTATAACTTAAATTTGAACAACACATAGTACAACTGGAATGTAATCCTAACAGTGTAATTACCTAAATTTGTACAACACAAGTACACTACAATCCTAACAATGTAAATATGCATAAAAATTGTAGAGCAAAATAGTTGTAGGTTCTAATTTGTGCTCAAACCCTAGTCAGGACTAAATTCAGAGGCAATACAAAACCCTAGATCGACCTAAACCTCAAGAACGAAAATTCAGAGGCAGAAGGAGCTTGACATAGAGGTCGTACGTGTCGTCGCCGGTGTTAGTAGGGACGACTGCTGCATCAGACGGTGACCGCGCTGCAGCGGAAGCCTTGCCTGCACGGCAAGAAGATGGCGGCTCTTCCTCATCGGGTTGGTCTCCCGCGCCTTCAGCTTGAATGGATCTGGATCCAAATGGAGCAGTAGGCGGCGGCGCCGCCGCCGCCGCCCCCGCAGCCGCCGCACCCGCCCTCTGCCCTTGCCACGGCGATAGCGGGCTGTCCTTTGAGGAGGACGACTCATAGTCGACCCCAAGCAGGTCCCGCCCGCGACTCCGTCTGGATCTGGAGCCGCCGTCGTCACCACCCTCGACATCGCCGGAGGGAGTAGTTGCCATGGTTGCGCGCGCAACAGAGAAGAGAGGGAGGGGAATGAGAGCACCAGGGCCGGCGCGCTGGGCTGAACTAGCGGGGTCCTAACGGGCGTTTCCGCTTTGCCGTTTGCCCTTTGCCACGTGGCTCCGACAGGTGGGCCCGATAAGTCAGATTCTCAGTTAGCCGTGGCTCACAGCACGTTTAGTGCTTTTTGTTACTCACTTGCCGAGGAAGTGGTGGTTTTTTTAATTTTTTTGGCAAAAGTGGTGGTTTAGCAGTATCCGTGCCACAAATGTGGTGGCTTTCAGCAATTTACTCACCCCCGCACGAACCCCACTCCCCCCGACCGAGACCCCCACTCCCTCTTGTTATCCAGCGTCGCCGAGCACCTCGCGTCCGATCCCTTGCCGCGCCGGAGCCCCAACTCGCCGGCGTGCCTGTGCCCGAGGAACCGCTGCCTACCGCTGTCCTCGCAACACCGCCGCGCTGGAGCTCCTACCATGGCCGCCGCCGCCTGGTTCTCCATGTCCATACCGCGCCAAGACGCCTCGTCGCCGGAGATGGACGGATCCCGGAGGCCCGGTCGCGGATCCGGCCTCCCCCGAGCTCACGAACCTCCCCTGCAGCTCCGATTTGAGCTCCTCCCTCGATCCCCCACTTTTCCCCATTGCTACTGTCGCCGCAGATCGTCGCCCCATCCCCTGCCCGAAGCCGCGCCCGCCGCGGACCTCTAGCCGCGAACGGCTATGCCCGGCCGCGCCTCCATGCGCGCCCTGGCTGCCCTGTGCGCGCCTCGGCCAGCCGACGCACTGCCCGTGCCCTGCGCCTCCCTTGGCCATGCTTGACCGTAGCCATCCTCTGCCTACGCCCGCGCGTGCATACGCGTTCGCGCCCTCCTGTTGCTGTTGCGTTGCTGCTCTATCCGCTATCGTTTCTCTTCTAACTGTGCTGCTGCTTTTCCTACCGCTAGTTGCTGCCGTTGGCTGTTACTTCCGGCCGCTTCCTGTTGCGCTGAACTGCTTGTGCCACTACCGCGGCCTTGCTTGCTACTGCCCCGCTGCTGCTCTTTGCAAGCTGCCACCGCTGCCTGCTAGTTGCTGCTACCGCTGCAAGCCATGGCCACATGCACCGCCTGTGCGTGCCCAACCATGGGGCGTGGTTTTTGCTTATGGCCGTCCCTGGTTAGCATCAGTTTAGTTTAGATTAATTCCTAAGTAGTCTGACATGCAAATGGCATGTGGGGTCCCCTTTGTTAAATAACCTTTTTATGTCAAGTGCCTATTACATGCGGGTCCTACTGATAACTGAATTAATTTAATTAAGGGCTAATTAACTGTAGTCACTAATAGTGCGATCCCACTGCTAATTAGACAGAATTAAACAATCTGTTAATACTGGGCCTATGACATGTGGGAGCCACTTGCACTATTCATCCGTTGACCGGTCAAATATGGACTGGGTCAACCTTTGCTGACTGGACCCCCGCTGGCCCACTGTCAGCCTGTCTGGTTGGGTACAATAGTGGGTACACATAGCCAATTTCCTTTTATTTAATGTGAATCAATAAATCCAGAAAATCATTTAAACTTTGGAAATTCATATAAAATAAACCGTAGCTCGGATGGAAAAACTTTGTACATGAAAGTTGCTCAGAACGACGAGACGAATCCGGATACGTAGCCTGTTTGTCCATCACACATCCCTAGCATAGCTAACACGCAACTTTCCCCCTCCGGTTCATTGGCCCGAAAATGCCAAACACCGGGGATACTTTCCCGGATGTTTCCCCCCTTCGCCGGTATCACCTATCCCTGCGTTAGATCACCCCTAGCACTACGTATTGCCATGTTATACTTTGTGATGCTTTGATTGCTCTGTTATTTATTGTGTTCCCCTCCGTTACTTCTTTCCGGTAGACCTCGAGACCGTTGCCGATACCCCTGTGATCGACTACATCGACGACGACC